>NC_134501.1:26601302-26671302 GCF_040206685.1 Ascaphus truei | reverse complement strand
ATGCAGTATATATACTGTATACTGTATATATGTATATATATATATATATATATATATATATATATATATATATATATATATATATATATATAACAACAACCCCTATAAGCCCTAACATACAGTACTGTACACATACAGTACTGTATATGCACATACATAAATGATACTACTGTATGGGCGGCGGGGGCGAGATGTGTTTGCAGCAGAGAGAGATCCGCTGCTCTCTCTCTGCGCAAACATCCGCACATTAAAAATTATTTGAAATACATTTTTATTGATAGTGTAGATGTGCAGGGGGTCTCCGGAGCTGAACCGCGTTGGTTTTAGGTCTGGGGACCCCGTGCCCCCCGAGATACAGGCCCCTTTAGGGGGTGCCGGTATCCAGCTCTGCGTTAAAAGCCCCGATCACGTGACCGCGGCCTGTAAACCAAGCAGAGCAGAGGGATACCGGCACTCCCTAAAGGGGCCTGTATCTCGGGGGGCACGGGGTCCCCAGACCTGAAACCTGTGCGCTTCTGCTCTGGAGACCCTCTGCACATGTACAGTATCAATAAAACACATACAATATACAGTATAAATAAACACTCGTTCTTTACCTTAGCGTCTATGCGCTATGGTAAAGAAGCATTATTTTAATAATATTGTAAAGTGAGCAGGGGGTTCCCTGAGCCAGAAATTAATGATTAATGCTCAGGGAACCCCCCCCCCCCCCCTGCTCCTGATCAATATTATTAAAAATACGGAAAATGCTGCGTCATTACCATAGCGGATAGCCGCTAAGGCAATGAAGGGGTTAACCCACCGTGCCCGCTTTATTGTGTGTAGTGGGGATGGGTGAGGGGGGTATTTGGCCCTTGGTGTGAGTTTAGGACTTGCGGGAGGGGGGGGGGGTTTGCGGGTGCACTTAACCCCTTCACGATCGTAGCAGTTAATACCGCTACGGTCATGAAGGGGTTAAGCCCTCCCGCTACCCCACCCCCCCCCGCAAGCCCTCCCCAACCATCGTTGGGGCGAATACCCCATTCACCCACCCTCCCGCAACCCACAACAATAAAATACACACAGCAGCCGCCAAAAAATAAATAAATAAATGACAATAAATACATTTGAAATACATTTTTATTGTTAGTGTAGATGTGCAGGGGGTCTCCGGAGCTGAACCGCGTTGGTTTTAGGTCTGGGGACCCCGTGCCCCCCGAGATACAGGCCCCTTTAGGGGCTGCCGGTAGCCCTCTGCTTGGTTTAAAGGTCCGATCACGTGACCGCGGCCTGTAAACCAAGCAGAGCAGAGGGATACCGGCACCCCCTAAAGGGGCCTGTATCTCGGGGGGCACGGGGTCCCCAGACCTGAAACCTGTGCGCTTCTGCTCTGGAGACCCTCTGCACATGTACACTATCAATAAAAATGTATTTCAAATGTATTTATTGTCATTTATTTATTTATTTATTTATATTTATTTATTAATTGTGCTGCTGCTGCAAGTCGTAAACTCACACCAAGGGCCAAACACCCCCCTCACCCCCAATAAAAAAAATTCACGCACAGCAGCCCCACAATTAATAAATAAATCTAAATAAATAAATAAATAAATAAAATCTATGTAAAACCCCCTCCCCCTATTCTCGCTTTTAAAACGCCCTGCCTTCTCTCTAATCTATGTAAAAAACCCTCCCCCTATCCCCCTATTGTGTGTGTGCGTTAAGCTTCCCTGCAAGCTATGTAAAAAAACCTCCCCCTATTGTGTGTGTGTTTAAATCTGGCTGGCCTGTGTTTCTGAGTGCTGAGTGCTCTGCGTTTAAAGGTCCCGATCACGTGATCGCGGCCTGTAAACCAAGCAGAGCAGAGGGATACCGGCACCCCCTAAAGGGGCCTGTATCTCGGGGGGCACGGGGTCCCCAGACCTGAAACCTGTGCGCTTCTGCTCTGGAGACCCTCTGCACATGTACACTATCAATAAAAATGTATTTCAAATGTATTTATTGTCATTTATTTATTTATTTATTTATATTTATTTATTAATTGTGCTGCTGCTGCAAGTCGTAAACTCACACCAAGGGCCAAACACCCCCCTCACCCCCAATAAAAAAAATTCACGCACAGCAGCCCCACAATTAATAAATAAATCTAAATAAATAAATAAATAAATAAAATCTATGTAAAACCCCCTCCCCCTATTCTCGCTTTTAAAACGCCCTGCCTTCTCTCTAATCTATGTAAAAAACCCTCCCCCTATCCCCCTATTGTGTGTGTGCGTTAAGCTTCCCTGCAAGCTATGTAAAAAAACCTCCCCCTATTGTGTGTGTGTTTAAATCTGGCTGGCCTGTGTTTCTGAGTGCTGAGTGCTCTGCGTTTAAAGGTCCCGATCACGTGATCGCGGCCTGTAAACCAAGCAGAGCAGAGGGATACCGGCACCCCCTAAAGGGGCCTGTATCTCGGGGGGCACGGGGTCCCCAGACCTGAAACCTGTGCGCTTCAGCTCCGGAGACCCCCTGCACATGTACACTATCAATAAAAATGTATTTCAAATGTATTTATTGTCATTTATTTATTTATTTATTTATATTTATTTATTAATTGTGCTGCTGCTGCAAGTCGTAAACTCACACCAAGGGCCAAACACCCCCCTCACCCCCAATAAAAAAAATTCACGCACAGCAGCCCCACAATTAATAAATAAATCTAAATAAATAAAGACATGAAGAGAAATAAATATATACTGTACAGTATATACTTTGTATATATATATACACTGTATATATATATATATATATATATATATATATATATATATATATATATATATATATATATATATATATATATATATATACAGTATACATATATACACTGTGTATATGTATATATATATATATATATATATATATATATATATATATATATCATACAGCTATATTTGTATATATATATATATATATATATATATATATATACATACTGTATGTGAGTGAAAAGAGAAAAAAGTAACCCGTATGGGAGCACTCAGGTATGCAATTGATATATTTGTTTATTTATTTGACACTGGGAACTTTATCCCTACTCTGATTGGCTCTGGTACCATGTGTGCACGGCCATGTGCCTTTTCATGACGTCAACTTAAAGGCAATTGAAGCAAAGCCATTCTGATTGGCTGTGCTTTCATTCCCTTTAAGTGACGTCATCATTTTTTTATTATCGGCCAAAACACATGGTTTTCACGGTCCAATCAGGACCGTGGGAACCATGACGCAAAATGTGACGTCATAGGCCTTTAAAAGCCTATGTCGTCTCATTTTGCAGCCAGACGCCGCGGAGGAAGGACCTCCGGAGAAGGAAAAAGACAAGGGCGTGGCCGATGATGGAAAGAAGACCACGCCCTGCCCCGCCCGGAAGGAGATAGAAGAAAGAAGAATACAGATGAAGGTGTATTACAAGTAGAAGACCCGTGGATTGGTTTGGATTTTTAGTTTAATGTTTATTATTTTGAATGGTTTATTATTTTATGGGTTCCTGATCGTGGATTGGTTCGTGAGTAAGCTGGGCAACGGGAGTCGGTGGGGGCAAGTAATGGTAAGTGAACTACAGTAAAGAAATGTATTTTATTTAACTTGTTAATTATTTCAAAAGGTTTTTTAACATGTGTATTTTTTTTTTTTTGTGGTATATCATTTCTTGCCACTGTATGTATGTATGTACAGTACAATATATATGTCTAGAGAGATATAATGTACAGTATACATTCAGGGTAAGAAATTATGATGTTTTAAAAGCTGGATTAGATGTGTTTTTAATTATTTTGTGAGTTTAAAGTATTTTAAAATTAGATAGATGTATTATTCCTTGGTATTGTATTGTGTGTTTGAGGAAGGTCAGGGATAGATAGCCTTGGTTGTACTGTAAAGGTTGTATTTTTGTCGGTACTTATATTTTTTCAAAGGCTTAATTGTTCTGCTCTAGGCGTGAATCTGTTAATGGTTTCATTGTTCATGATTGAGTGTGAAATGTTTAGGGATCTAAATAATGATTGCTAATTGATTTTTGTTTACGTTGATTAATTTGCAGAATGTATACAGTATGGTGCATAGATTTTATGCATTTTGGAATGTGACTTTTTTCATTGGTTTGTGATCATATACAGTACAGTAGATTGTGAGATCAGTTAGGATTTTTAAAGGAAATTGATTTTAATGTAGTGTCTGTATGGAGAAGTGTTTGGTTGTAGAACAGTATGGTTTTGATAACCCTTCTACATTTATTTGTACTGTATATTTGGTTTATCATGGGTGTGTATATAACGTGTGTATATATATATACTGTATATATCTCTCTCTCTCTCTTTCTCTCTGTCTCTCTGTATGTATATATATACAGTATATATATATAGTTGCATGATGAAGCCACAGTACAAATTCATGGGTGAAGGGTGGGTATCGTGCCTGTGTGGCTTAACCCCTTAATTACCTTTGCGGTTATTATCCGATAAGGTGTTTAAGGGGTTAATTGATATCTGAATGTAATTGCAATGTATTGGCTTGGTTTTGGCTATGTTTTGTGTGGGCAAGAGAAGGAAGGCGCTGGTGTCGGACACTTCGTATTGATGAGGTCAGTAGTACTTTATTTATTTGTATATGCTAGTTAATGTTTTTAATAATGGGCAATTAATCTATTATCCATATCTGGATAATAGTTATTTTGCACATTATTGTACTGTAGGTGTTGGGGGGGAGGGTGTATGTATTGAATGTATAGGCCAGGTTTATTTTTTTTACATTCAGGGTTACTTCCGTGGTTTTGCGTGGGACCTCTGGAGACCACCCGCGGGGAATCCTCGGGTATCCTAAAGGGTAGCAGGCTGGTGGTTCCACGGGTGACACATGCGGGGATGATGATGTGTGGTCCCACTTCTGTGGGGGCACCGCGGACCCGTAGTCTGCGGGCATGATGATGTGTGGTCCCACTTCTGTGGGGGCACCTCCGAGCCGTAGGTGCGGGGATGATGATGTGTGGTCCCACTTCTGTGGGGGCACCGCGGACCCGTAGTGAGCACCCGTGAGTTCCCCAGACCCCCATGGGAACCACCCGAGGCCCCGCAGACACCTGTGGGTTTGACCCGGGGCTCCCAGACATCCTTGGGCCTACCGTGTGGACCCAATTGTGGCTCACGGTGACCCAAGGAGACCACCTGGGCGCCATGGTGCTGGCAGGATCCACCAGCAGGCCTCCAGAACCTGTGGAATGCTGCTGGTAAACTGTAGGTCTGTCCAGGTGCCCTGCCAGCCCACCGGGGACTAGCGTGGGGCTGCGTTATGGACCCTGAATGTAAAAGAATAAATCTTGTATTTATGGGGGGGGGGGGCACAGGGGGTGGGTAATGTTTTTAATAAATAGAATGCTGTTTATTGTGGGTGATTGTACTGTTTTTATTGTGGGTACTGGGGTGGGGTGTTTCCCCAACGGTATGTGGGTAGGCCTCCCTTGTAGGTACTGACTGGGTGGTTAGGCCTCACGGGTGGGGGGAGGGGTTAATGTGGGAGGGTATGTAGGCATCCCGAGTGGTGGGTGGGTGAGGGTGGGTTAACCCCTTCATGACTGTAGCGGTTAATAACCGCTATGGTGATTAAGGGGTTAGGGGACATTACTTTGTATGTTTTAATTTTTGTGTCTGTTTTGCAGAAGCGGAGGGGCCATGGCCAGGATGGGGGGGGGGGGTTAACGGTATGTGGGTAGGGGGTGAGGGTGGTTAGCAATGCAGGGAGGGAGATTTACTGGTAACAGAAACATCTCTCTCCCTTCAATGTAATCTGTTTAAAGCCCCCTCCCCCCTAATGTGTGTTTCTGTAAAATCTCTCTCCCTTCAATGTACTGTAATCTGTTTAACAGAAACATTAGGGGGGGAAGGGGCTTTAGGCCTTTATATCTCTCTCCCTTCATTGTAATCTGTTTAACAGAAACATTAGGGGGGAAGGGGCTTTAGGCCTTTATATCTCTCTCCCTTCAGTGTAATCTGCTTAACACAAACATTAGGGGGGAAGGGGTTTTTAAACAATGCTGTGTATAATGTATAAGGTTTTTTACAATTAGATAGATGTAATCCTTGGTATTGTAAGGGTTAGTTTGGTTTTAAATTGTCTTTTCTGGTTGTTACTTACAGTATATATTGATTTTGGTTTACTTGATTGGTTAAAATACTGTAGTTAAGTTGACTTGTTTGGAAGTGTTTGTACAGTATTTACTGGTAGAGTAGCTTGCAATTATATTGTTAACATTCATTTGCAGAATGTACAGTACTGTATATGGTGCATAGATTTAATGCTATGCATCATTTACAGTATACAATGTACTGTAAATGCAATGTACTGTGTGGATTGTAATGTTATGTTTTATACTGTATGCTATTCATTAACTTCATTGCTCTACACATCTAGGGATTTCATTCCACCTTACCACCTTTCCTACACATGATTTGTGCTGTAGGCATTGGTTATATTACTGTATGCTAATGCAGATGTGTGATGCTTTGAGACTGTCATTTATACTTTGACAAGTCTACCTTTTGGTGTGTAGTGTGCATTATCCTTAGCGTTGTATAGGTGCCTTTAAACCCAGTAACCTATTGTGATTCACTTTGATTCTCCCTAGTGTTTTTTGAGTCACTATCCTTTTCATGTTTAGGGTTGACAGTGTGTGTCGTTCCCTAGTGCTGTTCATTAGTGTTTAAGGGTCCATGCCTCTTTTTTAAGTGTTTTTAAATCATGTACTGTTTATTCATCCCTTTTTGCACTGTGTCAAATAAATAAACAAATATATCAATTGCATACCTGAGTGCTCCCATACGGGTTACTTTTTTCTCTTTTCACTCACATACAGTATGTATATATATATATATATATATATATATATATATATATATATATATATATACAAATATAGCTGTATGATATATATATATATATATATATATATATATATATACACAGTGTATATATGTATACTGTATACTGTATATATATATATATATATATATATATATATATATATATATATATATACAGTGTATATATATATACAAAGTATATACTGTACAGTATATATTTATTTCTCTTCATGTCTTTATTTATTTATTTATTTAGATTTATTTATTAATTGTGGGGCTGCTGTGCGTGAATTTTTTTTATTGGGGGTGAGGGGGGTGTTTGGCCCTTGGTGTGAGTTTACGACTTGCAGCAGCAGCACAATTAATAAATAAATATAAATAAATAAATAAATAAATGACAATAAATACATTTGAAATACATTTTTATTGATAGTGTACATGTGCAGGGGGTCTCCGGAGCTGAAGCGCACAGGTTTCAGGTCTGGGGACCCCGTGCCCCCCGAGATACAGGCCCCTTTAGGGGGTGCCGGTATCCCTCTGCTCTGCTTGGTTTACAGGCCGCGATCACGTGATCGGGACCTTTAAACGCAGAGCACTCAGCACTCAGAAACACAGGCCAGGCAGATTTAACACACACACACAATAGGGGGAGGTTTTTTTACATAGCTTGCAGGGAAGCTTAACGCACACACACAATAGGGGGATAGGGGGAGGGGGTTTTACATAGATTAGAGAGAAGGCAGGGCGTTTTAAAAGCGAGAATAGGGGGAGGGGGTTTTAAATAGATTTTATTTATTTATTTATTTATTTAGATTTATTTATTAATTGTGGGGCTGCTGTGCGTGAATTTTTTTTATTGGGGGTGAGGGGGGTGTTTGGCCCTTGGTGTGAGTTTACGACTTGCAGCAGCAGCACAATTAATAAATAAATATAAATAAATAAATAAATAAATGACAATAAATACATTTGAAATACATTTTTATTGATAGTGTACATGTGCAGAGGGTCTCCAGAGCAGAAGCGCACAGGTTTCAGGTCTGGGGACCCCGTGCCCCCCGAGATACAGGCCCCTTTAGGGGGTGCCGGTATCCCTCTGCTCTGCTTGGTTTACAGGCCGCGGTCACGTGATCGGACCTTTAAACCAAGCAGAGGGCTACCGGCAGCCCCTAAAGGGGCCTGTATCTCGGGGGGCACGGGGTCCCCAGACCTAAAACCAACGCGGTTCAGCTCCGGAGACCCCCTGCACATCTACACTATCAATAAAAATGTATTTCAAATGTATTTATTGTCATTTATTTATTTATTTTTTGGCGGCTGCTGTGTGTATTTTATTGTTGTGGGTTGCGGGAGGGTGGGTGAATGGGGTATTCGCCCCAACGATGGTTGGGGAGGGCTTGCGGGGGGGGGGGGGGGTAGCGGGAGGGCTTAACCCCTTCATGACCGTAGCGGTATTAACTGCTACGATCGTGAAGGGGTTAAGTGCACCCGCAACCCCCCCCCCCCCCTCCCGCAAGTCCTAAACTCACACCAAGGGCCAAATACCCCCCTCACCCATCCCCACTACACACAATAAAGCGGGCACGGTGGGTTAACCCCTTCATTGCCTTAGCGGCTATCCGCTATGGTAATGACGCAGCATTTTCCGTATTTTTAATAATATTGATCAGGAGCAGGGGGGGGGGGGGGGTTCCCTGAGCATTAATCATTAATTTCTGGCTCAGGGAACCCCCTGCTCACTTTACAATATTATTAAAATAATGCTTCTTTACCATAGCGCATAGACGCTAAGGTAAAGAACGAGTGTTTATTTATACTGTATATTGTATGTGTTTTATTGATACTGTACATGTGCAGAGGGTCTCCAGAGCAGAAGCGCACAGGTTTCAGGTCTGGGGACCCCGTGCCCCCCGAGATACAGGCCCCTTTAGGGAGTGCCGGTATCCCTCTGCTCTGCTTGGTTTACAGGCCGCGGTCACGTGATCGGGGCTTTTAACGCAGAGCTGGATACCGGCACCCCCTAAAGGGGCCTGTATCTCGGGGGGCACGGGGTCCCCAGACCTAAAACCAACGCGGTTCAGCTCCGGAGACCCCCTGCACATCTACACTATCAATAAAAATGTATTTCAAATAATTTTTAATGTGCGGATGTTTGCGCAGAGAGAGAGCAGCGGATCTCTCTCTGCTGCAAACACATCTCGCCCCCGCCGCCCATACAGTAGTATCATTTATGTATGTGCATATACAGTACTGTATGTGTACAGTACTGTATGTTAGGGCTTATAGGGGTTGTTGTTATATATATATATATATATATATATATATATATATATACTGTGTATATACAGTACTGTATATATATATACTGCATTACAATTCATGAATTTATGCCATCTGGTGGACACGCGAATTATTGCAGCCTATTAAATCCTGATCATTATCATTTAACAGATCAGGCCCCCGTCAGCCAGGCATGAACCGTGGCTGGGAAGGCAAACGCAACGAAGCATGCAAGAGGTGAGCAGCGGCGGATTCCAGGTATCTGCCAGGTACAAACCGGGCATTTGCTCGAATAATGTGTGTCGGTGCAGTATATCAGATTTTACACATGGATCGGGCACTTTATATATATTTATATATTTATATTTATATATATATATACTAGCTGAGAGCCCCGGCGTTGCCCGGGATGTTTGTGGTGTGGGTGTGGCATTTGGGTGGGGAGTGGTCCACGCGGCCCATGTGCGGTGGTAGTGCTGCTTTGGCTGTACTGATGGTGATTGTATTGGTGTGCTGATTTGGGAGGGTTTGGTGCTGATGTGGGGGTGCGGATGTGGGTGTGCCGATGGGGGAGGTGCAAAGGTGGCGATGTGTGGGTGCTGATGGTGTTGATGGGGGCTGGGAATGGCGGGGAGCCGAGAATGCCAGTGTGCTGGGGGGGCATGGGATACCGGTGTGCTGATGTGGTAGTGCTGGGGATAGTGTGTGTGTGTATACATGTTTGTGTGTATACATTGTATGTGTGTGTGTGTGTATACATGTGTGTGTGTATGTGTACGTGTGTGTGTATACATGTGTGTGTATACATGTGTGTGTGTGTGTATACATGTGTGTATGTATACATTGTGTGTATGTATATATTGTGTGTATACAACATGTTTGTGTGTGTATACACATGTGTGTGTATACACGTGTGTGTATACATGTGTGTGTATACACATGTGTGTGTATACACGTGTGTGTGTGTGTGTGTATACACGTGTGTGTGTGTATACACGTGTGTGTGTGTGTGTGTGTGTGTGTATACGTGTGTGTATACACGTGTGTGTGTATACACGGGGGAAGGGGGGGGAGGTGGTGGGGAGGAGGGGGGAAGTGGTGGGAAGGGGGGGGAGGTGGTGGGAAGGGGGGGGTGGGGGGGAGGTGGTGGGAAGGGGGGGTGGGGGGGGAGGTGGTGGGAAGGGGGGGTGGGGGGGGAGGTGGTGGGAAGGGGGGGTGGTGGGAAGGGGGGGAGATGGTGGGAAGGGGGGGAGGTGGTGGGAAGGGGGGAGGTGGTGGGAAGGGGGGGTGGGGGGGAGGTGGTGGGAAGGGGGGAGGTGGTGGGAAGGGGGGGTGGTGGGAAGGGGGGGAAGGTGGTGCGAAGGGGGGGAGGTGGAGGGGAGGTGAAGGGGGTGGGGGGTGGAGAGGAGGTGAAGGGGGGGGTGGAGGGGAGGTGAAGGGGGGGTGGAGGGGAGGTGAAGGGGGGTGGGGGGGGGGTGGTGAAGGGGGGGTGGAGGGGAGGTGAAGGGGGGGGGGTGGAGGAGAGGTGAAGGGGGGGGTGGAGGGGAGGTGAAGGGGGGGGTGGAGGGGAGGTGAAGGGGAGGTGAAGGAGGGGTGGAGGGAGGTGAGGGATGGGTGAGGGGAGGTGAGGGGTGGGTGAGGGGAGGTGAAGGCCGCTCCCTCACCCGTCCGGCCGCTCCCTCACCCATCCGGCCGCTCCCTCACCCGTCCGGCCGCTCCCTCACCCGTCCGGCAGCTCCCTCACCCGTCCGGCAGCTCCCTCACCCGTCCGGCAGCTCCCACGTGGATCTAAAGCGGGAGGCAGCTTGTTGTGGCTGCTCCCCCGCTGTGTCCCGGGCGCTCGCTCCCCCGCTGACTGTAGCGGCGCCAGGGGGGGGGAGGGGATGGAGGGGAGGTGAAGGGAGGTGAAGGGGGGTGAGGGGTGGGTGAGGGGAGGTGAGGGGTGGGTGAGGGGAGGTGAAGGGGGGTGAGGGGTGGGTGAAGGGGGGTGAGGGTTGGGTGAAGGTAGGGGAGGTGAAGGCCGCTCACTCACCCGTCCGGAAGCTCCCACGTGGATCTGAGGCGGGAGGCAGCTTGTTGTGGCCGCTCCCCCGCTGTGTCCCGGGCGCTCGCTCCCCCCGCTGACTGTAGCGGCGCCAGGGGGGGGGGTCTGATAGCGCGGGAGACACGGGGAGAGGAGGAGGTGCGCGCGGGTGTGGAGGCTGATGTTCGGAGAGGAAGAGGCGGAGGCTCCGGGACCGGCGGGTATGTGAGCCCCACCCCCCGGGTTATACATGCTGCTAATGTACACCCCCCCCCCTACTGTGTGTGTGTCCCTGTGTGTGTCCCTGTGTGTCCTTTTGCCCGTCACTCCGCCTCAGGCCAATGAGAGGTGTGCGGGGGCGGGCCAATGGACCAATGAGATTTCCCCTAGGGACACCGGACATCCAGGCAGGCAGGCAGGCATACAGTGCTTTCAATTATATAGTATAAGATATATATATATATATATATATATATATATATATATATATATATATATATATATATATATATATATATATATATATATATATATATATATATATATATATCATAATACTGAGTTAAGTTATGGTGAGTAAAAAAAGTGACAAAAACCCTCCACAGCAAAGCAAATATGCAAATGTAAATACAACTATATGCTCATCTGCATGTCTTAGGCAGGTCTGCAACCCCGCCTTTCCCCATTATCACCCAGCACACAGCACTTCCACTGCAGCAAGGGATTCTGGGAAATGACATGCAAATGAGCACACACCTTTTTTAAGTTTACAAACTTTTTTGGTAACCAAAAAAACACACTATAGTGACAAACGTCACCTAACATTAGAAAGACACCAAAACATAATATATTTACATTTTCTTCCTCCTTCCTTTCCCCACAGAATATTACTGTTCAAAACACAATTACACACACTTTCATCCCATTCTGTCGCCATTCTTCCTTCCCAGTCATCCATCCCTTCCATACATTTCCGTATGCTTTTCCCCAACGGCGCTCCGCCGTGAAGGGGAGCACCGGCCCACCTCTTCTCTCCGGTAACTCCACGTAAAGGGACCCAGACAGTACTACTGTACTTCTCCAAAAACAACTAAAACATTTCCTCATAAATACGCTCTTTCCCTTTCCGTAAAAGCAAAAGCATTCGCCCACTTCCATTCCCACTCACACAACTCAAAGCAGTAGTTTCAAACCTTTTTTAACGATTCACATTATTAACAACCAGTAAGTATCCCTTTACAGACAATAATAAACAGAACACATCACTATCCATTCCTATTATTGCTAAGACAAAAACCAACACAAAGGCAAAAAACATTCAAGAAAGCCCAAAAAAACCAACACATTCCAAGTCGTCATCTGAGCATCTCAACCTCTCAACCTAGCGCTATTAATCTCACCGCCAAACAAACACATAACTTTTGACTTTTAAACCCTTAATAGCACATCCTCTTATTCCTTTTCAGAATTTAGCTTCCTGATCACATAATCATCCTACAACAAGGCTTTGCGTACAAAACGTTTAACCTTACATCTAATTATTTCTTTTGTTCTAGTAAATTATCTAACTGAAACTCGATATTATATGTAATACATTTATCTTTTACTCTACGTACTTCCTCTCTACCCAACCCTGTCTTGATAAGCTGTGACTTTAGCCATTCTAGTTTATGCTTGTCCATCACGTTGCCTGCCCACATGTTTATTCTTTTTAACTCTTGTTTTACATACCCCTCCCTCTCTCCCCCCTCCACGCTTATCTGACTTTTTTGTGAGGACGATCTATTACTCTCACTACTCTGTTTCTCCCTCACCTCTCCCCTAGCCTCTTTTATTTTAACCCACTGTACATGCTCCTTTTTTAATTCTTCATATTGCTCTTTTGTCAGCTGTTTTCTTTGGTACATCAATTTTTCCAATCTTTCTATTATCTGTTCATCACTACTACCCCCATGCTGCTTCCGGAAAATACCAACCCAAAACAGAACATCTCCCAATGCGTTCTGAAAATGTTCCATTTTCTCTTTTAGGGTTACCTTCCCTGATACTTTTCCATCTTTACCCTCTACACCCTTCTCTCTAGGCTCCACTTTACTCTGGCTATCCTTATCATCCTTTGTTTCTATCCCTTGCGAAGACTCGTTTTCGCTTCCACTAACAAACCCTTTACACTTACTCTTTCCCTCTCTGCCACTCGCACCACCAGGGCCTGCCTTCTCCTCAGTTTCTTGTGCTTCCCTATCTAACATCTTATTTCCCTCTTTTCCTTTACTCACGGTCTGTTCCTCTTTCCCACTCCCGTCAATACTGGACAAATCCAGCGCACAAAACTTTGACTTCATCACCCTATCTTGCCGTAGCTCACTCTTCCCCTCCCCTTCAACTGTACAAACATCATTGTCACTTTGTAAACTACGTTTTTGCGCCCCTTTCTTGGGTCCGGTCGTTTACATTATTTCCACTTCCACCTCCCCCTCTATTGGGCCACTCTCTACCATTTCTTCCCTTCTTAAATCCTCCTCATACATTGCTGTTATTGCCGGATCAAGCCCTCCCTCTTGGGAACTCTCCATCTCACAAATTCCCAGCCCCTCCACTGTCTCTTCCTCTTCTTCTAGCACAATGCTCCCTTTTGCTGCCTGGGCATATGTCCTTTTTGTGCACTGCCTTGCCAAGTGTCCTTCCTCTCCACATAGATGGCATCTCTTAGGGACTCCACTGTTTTAAACACATGCATGCTGTTTTAAACACAGCTTTTAGACAGAGGCTGGGATGAGATTAAACCCACTCACAAACATGTTTCAACCTTGATGGGTATCATCAGTGTGAGGTTGGTTGTAATGGCTAAGTTGGTTTGAGACTATAGACTAGGTAATCACCACAATTATTAAGGTTATGGTGTCTCATCCCAGCCTCTGTCTAAAAGCTGTGTTTAAAACAGCATGTATTGGCTTGAGGATTTGCTTGTGTAATACGAGCTTGAGACAAAAGGTGGCACTGAGTGCTCATTTGCATGTCATTTCCCAGAATCCCTTGCTGCAGTGGAAGCGCAGTATGCTGGGCGATAATGGGGAAAGAAAGGGTTGCAGACCTTTATAAGACATGCAAATGAACATACAGTAATATTTACAGTTGCTTTATGCTTTACTGTGGAGGGTTTTTGTCACTTTTTTTTACCCACCATAACCTTAATAATTGTGGTGATTACCTAGTCTATAGTCTCAAACAACTTAGCCATTACAACCAACCCCACACTGATGAGACCCATTAAGGTCGAAACAGCTGTGTAGCTGAGATCGCTTCTCGGCCTTTTGGCTAAGATCAAGCGTGATGAGTGCTCCTCTCGACCTGCACAGCTATGACCAGATGCAGTACTATCCTACATGGGCTCCAGTAGGAAAGGTCTGTGGCAAGCATTTGGCCCTCTAGCTTGTTGAGAGGTGGTGTCCAGGCCCAGGACCACAGAACCCCTGAGCCTTCGGGCTAAGGGGGGATGGCATTCGAACAACCAGCCCTTCGGGGCTGGGGTGCACCCGCACAACCCTCGAAAGAGGGGATATGATGTGAACTCCCTTGCGGGCCTCGGGCCAGAGGGAGGAAGAGACGGATGTCCTGAATCCTAACGGAGGAAGGCATCAATGTCCCTGGAGACCTAGGCTTTCGGGCTGAAACCTCCAGGGAAACTGGGCACCGAGGGCGGGTCTGACTTCGGTTAGACAGTCCAAGGGCAAGCTCCCTATCCACTGAAGTGGACTGGGATCCGATGAGCGAGAGGGTGTACCCTCTCGTGAGGGAAAAAAAAAAAAAAAAAAGCTGTGTAGCTGAGACTGTGTCCCCTTGGCCTTGAGTCATCGTCCCTTTGGGGACTAAAGACTCCTGCTGCTTTTGGGGGGGCACGCCATCTCGAGCTAAGAGGAGCGGTTCTGAGTGAGCAGATGCAGAAGTGAGGGGCCGGCGCCTTTGCCTGGTGGGATCACCTGAAAGGGCTTAACCCACCTGCTGCAATTAGGGTGCCGCATCTGAGCTTATTCAAGGCGGATGATGGCTTTCGGTGGGATGAGGAATACAGTCTGGTTCCTGGTCGAGGAAGCCGAGAGAGACCGCAACATGTGGTGGAGAAAGTCCTTGGAGAGATGCTGGAGCTGGACGAGACGAAGGTGTACTGCCTCCAAGACTTCCCGAGGCAGGGCATTTATGACCTGACCCTGAATACAGATGCGGATTGCTGGAACATCTATGAAATGTGCCGTGAGAGGAAAGAGGATCCAAAGCTGTTGGGAATCAATGTGGCCCCGAGCTTTATGCTGGAAGACAAGCCGCTTATTGTACATATGTATAACTCTTTTGTACAGAAGGAAGACATCGTGTGTTTCCTGAGGAGATATTGTTCTCTGGTAAGGAGAGGAGAAATGTTAAGTAACGCTTATGGTTTTTTTAACGGAAAACGGCGTTTTTGGGTGCGTTTTAAGCCTGACCCAGAACGAGGAGGAGGAGTAATGCAACCGCCTGCAAGTTTTGCCATTGGTGGGGAAAGGGGCTTCTTTAACTACCCTGGCCAGCCTGTTTATTGCAGGAATTGTCACAAATATGGACATACCAAGGAGGAGTGTGACAAAGTTGGGACTGTATGCCGCAATTGCGGAGAAGAAGGACACACAGCAATGGCTTGTCGAGTCCCAAAAAAGTGCGACTTGTGTGGGGAACGTGGACATTTTGCACGGCAGTGCACAAAAAGAAAATCTTACGCCCAAGCGGCAAGGGGTAGTGAGCCTGGAGATACCGCAGAGTTTGTTGGACTGATCTTTGGGAAGGGACAGACGGAAGAGGGAAGGATGGACATACAGGAGGGGGGGATCTCAGAAGTGGAGGAAACCCCTGAGTTTCTACAAGGAGAAACTTCAGGAGAAGAAATTGAAGAAACTTTGGCGGGTTCTATAAGTGATATCTTGGAGAAAAAAGAGGAAGATCTCTTCCTGGACTCCTTGGCCCAGAAACTGGAGGTGGGGGGAGGGGAGGAGATGGGAGCAGTCCATCAGAAAGATGCAGGGGAGGGGGAAATACGGTCATTGTCTGGTGGAACCTAGCTGGGCGGAAAGTATGGAGTTTCAAGATGCACAGAGGGGGAGGGAAGGTCCCCAAGATGTCTTGGAGGAGGAAATGGAAATAGGAGGGAAAAAAGCTCAAAAGCGTAAAAATCTGCAAGGGATAGAAACAAAGGAAGATAAGGATAGCCAGAGTAAAGTGGAGCCTAGAGAGGAAGGTGTAGAGGGTAAAGTTGTAAAAGTATCAGGGAAAGTAACCCTAAAAGAGAAGATGGAACATTTTGAGGACGCAGTGGGAGATGTTCTATTTTGGGTTGGTATTTTTCGGAAGCAGCATGGGGGTAGTAGTGATGAACAGATAATAGAAAGATTAGAAAAACTGATGTACCAAAGAAAACAGCTGACAAAAGAGCAATATGAAGAATTAAAAAAGGAGCATGTACAGTGGGTTAAAATAAAAGAGGCTAGGGGAGACGTGAGGGAGAAGGAGAGAAGTGAGAGCAATAGCTCAAAATTGGAAACACCAAAGTGTAAGGTAGGGGGGACAAGTAGAAGTGACAGTAAAGGAGAAGTAGGGATGAGGACAGTTGTTGGTAAAAAAGAACCAAAAAAAAGGAGGAGGACTCAAGAGAGGAGGTGAAAGCATCAGAACATAAGGTAATGGGGGGAAGTAGAAGTGAGAGTGGAAGTGGAGAGAATAGGAAAAGAAAAGGGGTCAGGGACAGTAGTGGAAACAGAGATTCAGAAGAGTTATAGGGAAGAACATGGTTTCGCTACATTAGAAGATTTTTATGAATTTTTAAAGGGCCCTGCACAGAGGAGTGTAAAGGTACAGGGTATGTTAGAGAATGTAGAAAGAATCCTTAAAGACAGGGAAATACAGAAAGCATAAAATGTAATGTTTCGGGTGGTTGTATTTGTGAGGTTTTTTTTTCCCTTTGTTTCCTTTTGAAAGTTACTTAGTATGAAATGGAAATTTTATTTTGCCTTTGTGTTGATTATTGTCTAGGCAATATAAGGAATGTACTGTATACCGATGTTTTCTGGTTATTACTTTTTGTAAAGTGATACTTACTGGTTGTTAATTATGTGAAATGTTAATAAAAATTAAAAAAAAAAAAGGTTGAAACATGTCTGTGAGTGGGTTTAATGGCTTTGCATCTCATCCCAGCTTCTGTCTAAAAGCTGTGTTTAAAACAACATTCATTGGCTTGAAGATTTGCTTGTGTAATACGAGCTTGAGACAAAAGGTGGCACTGAGTGCTCATTTGCATGTCATTTCCCAGAATCCCTTGCTGCAGTGGAAGTGCTGTATGCTGGGCGATAATGGGGAAAGACAGGGTTGCAGACCTTTATAAGACATGCAAATGAACATACAGTAATATTTACAGTTGCTTTATATATATATATATATATATATATATATATATATATATATATACACAGAAAAGGACAGCGCTTGGGTATGGTGTGACAGCTATAATATAATAATAAATGATCAGAAAATGTATAAATGTATAAAAAAAACCTAAATGACAATAATAATATTTAACTGTGCAATCAATTCGTTCACCAAATGCATATATAGCAATAAAAAGATGTGCTGGGGACCCGATAACAACCATTTGTCACAAATCCTTTGAAGTCCAAATGAAGTCCAAAAAATTACAAGAAACAGAAAAGCAGTGATAGGAAAAAGGCTGCTTCTTTAAAGGCCACAACGACCTCCCTCTCCACCTGCATAGAACATAGAAGAAAAAAGCGCCCAATCCTAGTGCATTACTGTGCAAAAAAATAGTTTAATTCCCAATAAAAGGCTCATAAAATGAACTCACAAACATAAAGGATAAAAAAGCATTGTATGAGTAATATGTTGGAGCATGAGTATTACTCATACAATGCTTTTTTATCCTTTATGTTTGTGAGTTCATTTTATGAGCCTTTTATTGGGAATTAAACTATTTTTTGCACAGTAATGCACTAGGATTGGGCGCTTTTTTCTTCTATTATATATATATATAGTACCCCAACAACCCCTATAACCCCTAACATACACATATATGCACATCAATGATACTATAGGCCGGCGGGGGCTCTCGGGTGTTACCCACAGGCCTGCAGTACCAACTATGTGCCCCCCCCCCAAACTAATGTCAAAAAACATACATACTTCTAAATAAATAACCCCCCCCTTAACACATACAGTACATTAATGGGCACAATGACTATTATCCACAAATGGTTAATAGTGAATGTGCCCATTTTAAATACATAAACACCAATCAATACATTAAATACATATAGTACTCACCCATGTCCGGCTGCCACGATGAAGGCCATCCTCATCTTCATCCTGCCCATGCCCCTCCGGTGCTGCAAAACAGACACAAGAAAACATCCAATGTAATGTCCCCTAACCCCTTAATCACCATAGCGGTTATTAACCGCTACAGTCATTAAGGGGTTAACCCACCCTCACCCACCACTCAGGACGCCTACATACCCTCCCACACTAACCTCCCCACCCCGTGAGGCCTAACCACCCTCACCCACTACCCACAAGGGAGGCCTACCCACATACCCTTGGGGCCAATACCCCCTCCCCCCACCCCCAGTACCCACAATAAAAACAATACACTGCCCCACAATAAGCATCATTCTATTTATTAAATACATTACCCACCCCCTGTGCTCCCCCATAAATACATGATTTATCCTTTAACATTCAGGGTTCATACCCCAGCCCCATGCGAGTCCCCGGCGGGCCTGGCGGGTCACCTGACAGACCTACAGGGTACCAGCAACTTGTTTCACACAGGTTCTGGAGGCCTGTTGGTGGGTCCCGCCAAGCGCCATGGCCCCCAGGTGGTCTCCTTGGGGCACTGTGGGCCACAATTGGGTCCCCACAGTAGGCCCGCGGATGTCTGGGAGCCCCGGGTCAGACCCACAGGTGTCTGCGAGGCTCGGGTGGTTCTCACGGGAGTCTGGGGAACTCACGAGTGCTCACTACGGGTCTGCGGTGCCCCCACGGATGTGGGACCACCGCTTCATCCCCGCACCTATGTGTCCGCGGTGCCCCCACGGATGTGGGACCACCGGTTCTTCCCCGCAGACTACGGGTCTGCGGTGCCCCCACAGATGTGAGGCCAACGCTTCATCCCCGCAGGTGTCACCCGTGGAACCACCAGCCTGATACCCGTGAGATACCCAAGGAGACCGCAGAGGTCTCACGCAGAACCAAGAAACCAACCCTGAATGTAAAAAAAAACAAACCTGGCCTAAACATTCAATACATACAGTAAAATAATGTGCAAAATAACTATTATCCAGATAGGGATAATAGATTATTTTGTGAAGGGAGGGGAAGGGGGGGAAGGTTCCTGCTCATCTATAGATAATAACTTCCTAGAGAGGTGCTATAAGGGATAATGGTATATGAGAGTGTATAGGAGAGGAAATATCCCTAATTGATGCACTCAACTCTACTAATATATACAACAAATAATTGTATTATTAAAGCAAAGGTAAACATATGAACTAGTTAAAACCTAAAGAGTTGCGCTGGAGGAAAACCGTGTAAGGTTTTACTATTGTCAGATGGCATATATATATCAATGCCAAATATGCAAGCGTAGATACACACACTTAGATCATAGAGGTAAGTCCCCACAGGGACTGGGAAGGGTAAGGAATGATCCTATCTGATTGAGTGATCAAAGTTCTTATATGCTGAGTGATGCCCTATGTTAAAGGCATCTTATGCCACTGCAGCAATGGTAACTCCGATTTAAACTGCTTACTGAGACATGGTGGAAAGTAATTTGTCTCATAAGCTAATGGAGAGGTCCCCGTAGTGGAGCACACCAGTAATTAAACAATGGATCTACTCACAGATACTGTACGTCCGGTGTGTATAGTGACCATAAGTGTGACCGTAGTCACTGTTGATCACTCGCTCCTGCAATTCTATGGAGCCAATACTAAACACCCTAAATCCACCTCTTACTTGCTAGTGGGATCCACATCAGTGGCCCACATCATAGTTTAAAACTGATCTAAGTAGCTGTACCGCTGCAGACAAGGACTGAACACCTATGTGTTCGTCACGCAACTGACGTCACTGTGACGTCATCCCGACGCGCGTTTCGTTCCTAGAGGACGGAACTTCTTCGGGGGTAGGAGGTTCCCTGCAGAGGTCTGCTATTTCAAGCCCACGGTTGCCATGGTAATGTATTGACGTCACCAGATAGGAGTAAACTCCATGCCTGGAGCCTGGCAGAACAGTGAGCTGCATTTAAAGTGATATGAATGCTGCCTCATACCTGGGATAACCTACTATCTAAAAACAAGGTAAGTATTATAATAAAAATTATATAAAGAAACCCAATGGCTGCTGTGACTTTATTTCTGGCATGTTGCAGTATTTGACACAATTTTGTCTCTACTCAAATACTATACACATTGTGTAACACTATTGCTAGTTTGTGTTATTATATCTGGCATGTTGCTGTATTTGATGGAATGCCAACATTATGTATTATGGCAGAAGTATACACCCCACAGCACAATATCAGATTACATGATGTATAATTATTAACAATGCATTTGATCTTTGTAATTGTCTTAGCTTATGTCAGATTTATAATAAGGCAAGATCATATTGCAATACAGCTCCATATTAAATGGCATTATCATAGGAAAGTGACACTCTAGATGTTACTATAGGAACGCAGTGTAGTTGAAATCCTCATTTGACCCATTAGGGAATTGCGTTCCCAGGTTAAAGATCCATCTTGCCTCTTTCCTTAATAGGGCATTGTCAATGTCCCCTCCACGAAGTCCCAGAGAGACATGTTCAATGCCTTGAAAATGGACCGATGTTATGTCCCCCCGGTGTAACAAGTTAACATGTCGTGCTAAGGGAGTGTCTGCACTATTCCTAATGGTGCTGGCATGTTCTAAAATGCGGCGACGCAGTTGGCGTGATGTTTTGCCAACATACATCAGCCTACATTTGCAAGTTGCTAGATAAACCACGCCACATGTTTTACAGTTAAAAATTCTTTTATCCTGTATGTTTTTGAACCATCAGCATTCTGAAACGTTTTTAGAGCTAATAAAGTTGCAAGCTCTACAGGCTCCACATTTGAAGGTGCCTGTTGTAGTATTGGTCATCCAAGTTGTCATTGCAGGTGTTTTGTAGAGGCTGTGTACCAAAGAGTCTGACAGATTTTTGAGATCTTCTAAATGTAATGGAGGGGGTGTCAAAAAGCACTGTCCTGTATGTTTCATCCTCTAAAACAGGGGTGGGGAACCTTTTTTCTGCCAAGGGCCATTTTGATATTTATAAAATCATTCGAGGGCCATCCAAAATTATCAACTTAAAAATTACCCTGCTATATTTGGTCAAACATTTAAATAACTCACCCTCTCAGACCCACACTCTCAGACCCACACTCTGACTCTCAGACCCACACTCTCAGACCCACACTCTGACTCTCAGACCCACACTCTCAGACCCACACTCTCAGACCCACACTCAGACTCTCAGACCCACACTCTCAGACCCACACTCTGACTCTCAGACCCACACTCTCAGACCCACACTCTGACTCTCAGACCCACACTCTCAGACCCACACTCTGACTCTCAGACCCACACTCTCAGACCCACACTCAGACTCTCAGACCCACACTCTGACTCTCAGACCCACACTCTCAGACCCACACTCTCAGACCCACACTCTCAGACCCACACTCTGACTCTCAGACCCACACTCTGACTCTCAGACCCACACTCTCAGACCCACACTCTCAGACCCACACTCTGACTCTCAGACCCACACTCTCAGACTCACACTCTCCCTGACCCACTCTCCCTGACCCAGACTCAGACTCTCCCTGACCCCCACTCTCAGACTCTCCCTGACCCCCACTCTCAGACTCTCCCTGACCCCCACTCTCAGACTCTCCCTGACCCCCACTCTCACTCTCCCTGACTCAGACTCTCCCTGACTCAAGACTCTCCCTGACCCACACTCTCCCTGACCCACACTCTCCCTGACCCACACTCTCCCTGACCCACACTCTCCCTGACCCACACTCAAGCAAAATCCTACTGAAGGCTCCAAAGACAAGTGTTAAACTTGAGTGGCACTCAGTTCAAGTGAGTGACACTTGACAGGACCGCAGACACGGCAGTCAAGTTCAATTAACTGAGTGAGTGCGACTTAGTCTTCCTGAAGTAAAAAATTGCAAATTGAATACAAATACTCCAAATACTACCTGTACCGAAATCCATCACCAATGATGCTAAACAAGAATGACAATCAGCTGCAAGAAGTGACAACTTGAGATGCATGAGGGACGGTCTGACAGCTTAGATCACACTGAGTCATTTTATGGGGCACAGATCATGGGGGGGGGGTGTCTGCAAAAGTTAATCATACAACAACATGTATTGAAGTCAGGGAGACCAATGATGCTGGGATTAAGTGTCACTCAGTGACTGAGTGACAGGCCTGATGGTGTCCCAGGGCCCTCCTGCCCACCCTGTCAGGGTCCTGCGTGGCTCCCTCTCCACTGCGGAGCAGGTGCCCTCCTCCACAGCTGCTGCCCGGTGTGGGGAGGAGGAGGAGAGTCGGTAGTGGGGTGTCTCTCCCTCCGCAGCTGCTGCACGGTGTGGGGAGGAGGAGGAGAGTCGGTAGTGGGGTGTCTCTCCCTCCGCAGCTGCTGCACGGTGTGGGGGGGAGGAGGAGAGTCGGTAGTGGGGTGTCTCTCCCTCCGCAGCTGCTGCACGGTGTGGGGGGGGGGAGGAGGAGAGGTGGTAGTGGGGTGTCTCTCCCTCCGCAGCTGCTGCACGGTGTGGGGGGGAGGAGGAGAGTCGGTAGTGGGGTGTCTCTCCCTCCGCAGCTGCTGCACGGTGTGGGGGGGAGGAGGAGAGTCGGTAGTGGGGTGTCTCTCCCTCCGCAGCTGCTGCACGGTGTGGGGGGGAGGAGGAGAGTCTGTAGTGGGGTGTCTCTCCCTCCGCAGCTGCTGCTGCACGGTGTGGGGGGGAGGAGGAGAGTCGGTAGTGGGGTGTCTCTCCCTCCGCAGCTGCTGCACGGTGTGGGGGGGGAGGAGGAGAGTCGGTAGTGGGGTGTCTCTCCCTCCGCAGCTGCTGCACAGTGTGGGGGGAGGAGGAGAGTCGGTAGTGGGGTGTCTCTCCCTCCGCAGCTGCTGCACGGTGTGGGGGGGGGAGGAGGAGAGTCGGTAGTGGGGTGTCTCTCCCTCCGCAGCTGCTGCACGGTGTGGGGGGGAGGAGGAGAGTCGGTAGTGGGGTGTCTCTCCCTCCGCAGCTTCTGCACGGTGTGGGGGGGAGGAGGAGAGTCGGTAGTGGGGTGTCTCTCCCTCCGCAGCTGCTGCTGCACGGTGTGGGGGGGAGGAGGAGAGCCGGTAGTGGGGTGTCTCTCCCTCCGCAGCAGCTGCTGCACGGTGTGGGGGGGAGGAGGAGAGCCGGTAGTGGGGTGTCTCTCCCTCCGCAGACTCGCTCTTCCATCCCCCAAGCCAGTGATTCACAACCTTTTTTGTTTGGAGGAACCCTTTAAGTATTTTGTAACATTTCGGGGAACCCCCATCTGGATGACATATTTGACGGGTAAATCACAGAATAGACGTGTAAAGCAGTGGGGGGAATAAATAATCATTAACTCATACTTTTGAATAAATAATGTGTATATATTTTGTAATGATTTTGGTTTAAACATCACCCCCCCCCATGCATCTCACATCATCCCCCACTGATCAATCGATTTCTCTCCCCCTCCTCTCCCCCCTTCTCTCTCCTCTACCTTTCTCCCTCCTCTCCCTCCTTCTGTCTCCTTTCCTTCTCTCTCTCCTCTTCCTTTCTACCTCTCTCCCCCTCTCCCTCATTCTCTCTCCTCTACCCCTCCTCCTCTTCCATTCTACCTCTCTCCTCTACATCTCTCCCCTCTCCTCTCTCCCCCTCCTTTCTCCCTCTCTCCCTCTACCTCTCCTTCTCTCCTCTCCTTCTCTCTCCTGTCCCTCCTCTGTCCTCTCTCCCCTCTCCCTCCTGTCTCCTCTCCTTTCTCCTCTTTCTCTCTACCTCTCTCCTCTCCCTCATTCTTTCTCCACATCTCTCTCTCCTCTCCCCCTCTCTTCTATCCCCTCCTCTCTCCCCTCTCTCTACCTCTCCTCTCTCCTCCTTCTCTCTCCTGTCCCCCTCTGTCCTCTCTCCCCTCTCTCCTCTTCCTCTCTACCTCCTTTCCCTCATTCTCTCTCTACATCTCTCTCCCTCTCTTCTCCCCCCCTCTCCTCTCTTCCCTCCCCTCCTCTCTCCCTCCCTCCCTCCTTTTGTCTCCTCTCCTTCTCTCTCCTCTTTCTTTCTCCCTCTACCTCTCTACCTCTACCTCTCTCCTCTACCTCATTCTCTCTCCCCTCCCCCTTTCCATCTCTCCTCTCTCTCTTCTATTCCCTCTCCACTCCCCCTCCTTCTCTCTCTACCTCTCTCCTGTCCCTCCTCTGTCCTGTCCTTCCCCTCTCTCGCTCCTCTCCTCTCTCCTCTTCCTTTATCCCTCTACCTCTCCTTCTCTCTACTCTCCCCCTCTCTCATCCTCTCTCCCCCTCTCTGACACACACACACACACACAGTCTGACACACACACACACACACACACACACACACACACACACACACACACACTCAGACTGACACACACACAGTCATTCTGACACACATACACACACACTCAGTCTGACAGACACACACACACACACACAGTCTGACACACACTCAGTCTGACACACACACTCAGTCTGACACACACTCAGTCTGACACACACACTCAGTCTGACACACACACTCAGACTGACACACACACTCAGACTGACACACACACACACACTCAGACTGACACACCTACACACACAGTCATTCTGACACACATACACACACACACTCAGTCTGACACACACACACACACACACACACACACACACACACACACACACAGTCAGTCTTACACACACACAGTCAGTCTGTAGAGGGAGAAAGGGGGTGGCTCGGGATTAAAGGGGTTACACCCCATTTGGCCATCCCCTGACCTCACCCGGGAGTCAAAGGGTTAACTGGGCTAAGACCCAGAACAGTGATTTAACCCTTGTTATAACCTGTAAATGTATTTTCCCCTGTTCCCCTGTTCCATTGTAATGTCTGGTTTAATCAGTGTCCGCATCACACACACTAGAATCCATCCGGGAGCACAAGGGTTAATGGTCCTTTAATGATTATAGCTCTTTGTGTAATTTTCCTGCCTTTTCAGGCACCATTTTGCAGGTCCCCATTGGCCGCCATTAGGGCTCAATGCATTCTAATGGAGAATCTTGTTGTTTTAGTCCTGTTTCCTGTAAAGACCAGCAGGTGGCGTCCGAGAGGGAGAGCGGCGGTTTCCCATTGAAAGTCAATGGGCCCATTGACTTCAATGGAGATTCCTCGAGGTAACTTTCGAAGAACAAGTTGGCTGCCGTCCAGACCGCAAACCGCAAAGCGGATACATTTTCAATAGGAGAGCTTTGATCACTTACAAGTCAAGGTCAACGTCAAGTGACGTGGGAATAAACAGTTCTAGGGCCCCTAGGAATAAAATTCTTTTTGTCCCTAGTTCCTAGGCTTCCCCCCACTCGACAACAACTGGGTCCCCGAATCCTGGACCCCCGATAAGGGTCGAACCAGATAGAGCGGGTCGCGCCATAGGCTTTGCCGGCGGCGGCAGAAACGGCTCAGAAAAATGACTAAGTGGAAAAAGCTGAAATTTGGTACTCCATATCTCCGGTTCCGGAGCGCCCAGCGGACCAAGGTTCGGGGTATCTGCAGTCACTGCTCCGGCATCACTACAGAACCATCCTTGACCCCCCTGGACCAACCCAACGGAGTATGGACCCCCTTGAAAGTTCGGGACTTTTCCCATAGACTTCAATGGCGGAGAAACCCCATTGACTTCAATGGCGTCAATTTACCATTGAAAGTCTATGGCAGAGAAGCCCGTTGTTTTCAATGGGGATTTAGTGAAAAGCTGAGATTTCTTTTTTAGCTGAGATTATTGTATTAAAGTGAAAAATGATTTAAGGTGCATTTGTGTATCTCCTGTTCCGAAGGTCGTAGCAAGTCTCTTTTTGGACCATATGGTGTCCCAGTTCCGGCAATGAGAACTGGGAAGTTTGGACCTACTAGGCCCAACGGAACCGGATATTTTAATACGTTTATGTTTTATGTTTAATACTGTGTCCCAAGGTATGGACAAAGACCCAGAGGAAATTCCTTTGCATACCAGGATAGCAGATGGCCCTAGAGGCGACCCAATGTCTAGGACTTAAGTATTGTTCAAAGGGTTTTATCACCCTCCCTGTTTATTTGAGGGCGGAGAAGGCTTAAACCAGAGCAGTTTTTAAGTGTCCCATTTAACACCTTCCAACAAAGGTTTTCCTGCCAGAGACCCAAATGGGTAGACTGGCTGGCATTCCATTTGCACATGTGGGGCTACAGAAATGAGACCCCAGAGTTCTACTGCGCCTGTGCCAGCTAGCAGGGGGGCATGTATTAAAATGTGTTCCCACATTAAAGATTGGCTTTAGATAATTGAAAACCAATCACAGGTACTTAATGTTAAAGATAGAGGGACAAAAGGTTTATAAACTGCTGTCCACCCTATATCCTTTGTCTTCGTTTGCTGATATGGTTACCTGATATCACCTGAATGATTACCTGATTGCTGAAGAGAAATGCTACATCAAACTTCTCATTCCCCAACCCCTAAGTAAGTGTACCTCTTGTCTGTTACTGTATTATTCGTGTGTTCACCTATCCAAAGGAATAAAATCACTTTATTATATCTGAAGCCTCGTTCAGTTCAAACCCAGTTATTTTTGTGTAATATTAATAGACCTGTGTAGGCTATCGTCACAGGCATATTAATAAAATTGGTGGCAGCTGGCGGGACTGAACTGGACCTGGATTACAGTATTCTGCGGGGTACTGTGATCCAGTGGGAACTTGATGGTAATTGCAAGTTCCTGGGACTAAAGATATTGAACACACCGTAGTGCAACAAGTAACGCAAGTTGTCACACCACCTCAATGCTGCGACCCAGAAACATGAGTGAAGAGGAGAGCATCTCTTACCTGAGAACTAGAACTCAGCTAAAAGAAAAGTGCCGTGACTATGGGCTGGAATATGCAGACCAGGAGGTTGAGGACATGGTTGCCGCAATCACAGCCTATGAAGCCGAGCATCCAGAGGCTCTGGAGACAGCTCAGCTTGCCCTTATACCACCGCCCGGAGATCAGGGACTGAATCCAGTGCCGGGGCGGCAGAATCCCGGGGAGGGAACAAGTGCACCTCCCGGGAAGGAGTGCAGCAGGAGGGGTAATGACAGCTGCGGCTACCAGTCCGTTTATCCCTGAAATGTTGGCACTGATTACAACGTGGGGAGACCGAAGGACAGCGGAGGAGCGGCTACAGTTTATCTCTATGGCAGTGAACAGACCCGCTTATTGCCCCCCGGTCCGACCCCCCAAAGATGACCTCCAACTGGACAAGCATAGTCTCAACAAGTATGTGGAGGGCACTGATCGGATTGACATGTTTTTAAGGAACTTTGAAACGCAGTGCTGGCGGTACAAGGTGCTCCCCCAGCATTGGGTTGCACGCCTGGACCCGCTACTCTCCGGCTTGGCTAAGCAGACATTGATGGCGCTTACAGAGGAGTATGCTGATGACTATGACCACCTGAAAGAACTTTTGCTGTTTCAGCATGGTTTTACCCCTGAAGCTTACCGGGGTAAGTTCCAGCTGGAGGAGAGGCACCCTCAGGAGACCTATGTCACTTATGTGACCCGCATGGCTTTGTACGGGTTACACTGGGTGGAGGGCGCTGAGGCCAGGACCTACCAACGCCTGCTGGACCTCATATTTCAGGAGCAGCTCATGCAGCAGTGCCCGCCGGCAGTGAGGGCTTTTGTGTATGAAAAAAAGCCCAAGACCTACACCGAGGCGGCGAGGATGGCAGATGACTATGTGGTCAAACGTTACCAGATGACCACCAAGGCGCCAGCCAAAGCGCCGATCATGCCGGTGCCGGCCAAGAAAGCTGTGAGTACACCCCAGTGGACCCAAAAGCCGCCTGCGGGCAGCGGGTCACAGAAGGCGGGAGAGCTCCGGCATGAGCGCCGGTGCTACAATTGCAACAGCACTGGTCACCTCAGACCAAATTGCCCGGAACCCCTGCGTTCCAACGGACCCTATCGAGGGCAACGCACCCCAGCTGTGAAGCCGGTAGCCCGCGTGCGGGTGGCTTCCACCAAAGAACCAGGACCGGTCATGGAAACAACTCCCAGCGAGACGTCCCATGTCACCCCTATCCCGGTTTCATCGGTGCCTACAGCCAGGAGTGGAGGACATCTCAGCGCAGACCTGCAGCAGACAGACGGACGGCCGGAGCAAACATCTCACCCCGGTCACAATCGGTGACCGGCAAGCAGTCGGCTTGCTTGATTCAGGAGCTGCAGTGACCCTGGTCCGACCTGATATGGTCAGGCCAGAGGAATTGCTCCCAGGCCCTGGGATGCAGATCACTGTGGCCGACGTAGAGCCACGTTTCCTGCAGGTGGCCCACATCTTTTTTGATTGGGGCGGTGGGCAAGGGTGTGCGGGAGGTGGGGGTTTTACCCGGTTTGGATGCTGAAATTCTTTTGGGCAACGACCTGGGACCGATGACCTGCACCTACGACCGTGTGCCCCAGCCCGCTGCAGTGGCGGCGGTTACCCGGAAGTATGCAGATAGGAAAAACCAGGCACAGGCAACCACACAGGATCAGCAATAAGGATTAGTAAAGAGAGCTAATTCCCATAAAAAGTGAATTTAATGGATTCTACAGAAAAAATACAACAACATTGTGGGGTACCAGACCCGCCACCAACGCGTTTCGAGCGCAAGCTCTTTTTCAAGTTATTTTTGTTTCAAAAGGCTCTAGTTTGCTGCACCACACATTTGCTTTTCTATGGCGGTTTCCCGGAGCCAGACCACGGCAATGCCGGCGGCGGCCGCTCCAGTCCCCCAGCCTTTGGGACCAACGTTAGCGGAGGGCACAGAGGAGCCCGGGGAGGTAAGCCAGGATCAGTTGCAACCACAGGCTGACTTACTGTTCCCCCTTACCTTGTCCCCTGACAATGACATGACTGGGGGTGGCCAGACTTAGGAGCCCAGTTTAGGGAGGCAGTGAAGGCAGACCCTACCCTGGCCGGCGTGAGACTTCGGGCGTCCGAATCTCAGGCAGGGGAAGGCACTGAACGCTGCCTATGGTATAAGGGACTCCTATACAGAGAAGAAGGGTACCCGGGGATAGAGGAGGGATTGACCGGTAAGCGACAGCTAGTAGTGCCCCAGGGGTACCGACAGCAATTGTTACGGGTCTATTCCATTAGCGGGACATCAGGGGGTCACCAGGACGCGAGCCCGGTTATTGCAGCGTTACTACTGGCCGGGGGCATCCCGAGATGCGAGCAATTTCTGCCACTCTTGTGATGCCTGCCAGCGAGTAGGTAAGGCGGGCGACCGTGTGAAGGCACCCCTGAGACACCTACCGATAATAGGGGAACCCTTCCAGAAGGTAGCGATGGACTTGATAGGACCCCTCATGATTCCTAGCAGGTCAGGGAAGCGCTACATCCTCACGGTGGTGGATTTTGCCACCCGGTACCCTGAGGCAGTAGCGCTTGGCACCATAAGTGCCAAGACAGTGGCAGCAGCTTTGCTGAACATTTTTGCTAGGGTAGGTTTCCCTAGTGAGATCCTAACTGATCAGGGGTCGCAGTTCATGAGTGAACTGTTACATTGTCTCTGGGATGCGTGTGGTGTACAGCACCGGCGCACTACCCCTTACCATCCCCAGACAAATGGATTATGTGAGAGGTTTAACGGGACCCTGAAGCAGATGCTTCGGACCTTTATAGAGGCGGAGGGGAAAGACTGGGAGATTCACCTGCAGCACTTGCTGTTTGCCTACTGAGAGGTACCGCAAGAATCTACAGGCTTCTCCCCCTTCGAGCTACTATATGGCCGCAGGGTACGTGGACCTCTGGACCTATTTCGTGAGGGATGGGAAGGGGAGACTACTGCTACTGATGCTTCAGTGATCCAGTATGTGGTAGATCTCAGAGACCGGTTAGAGATGCTCATGGGGGTGGCCCAGGACCACCTCAGGGCTGCTCAGACCAAGCAAAAGCAATGGTATGACCAGCAGGCCCGTAGCAGAGAATGTATCCCAGGACAGCAGGTACTTGTTCTCAAACCCACTCGAGAGAACAAGCTGATGGCTGCCTGGTCGGGACGTACTCGGTTATCCGAAAGGTGAATGAGTGCAACTATGTTGTACAGGTAGCGCCTGAGAGGCACAAGACATACCACATCAACATGTTGAAAGAGTACAGAGCACCGAGTATGGGAGCAGTGCTGGCCATTTGTAGCCCACTGCTGGAGGATCCGGCGAGCAATGCTCTGCCTGATCTCCTAGGGGAGGCAAAGCAAGGAAACACTGTTGAGCAGGTAGAGATAGGGGCATAGTTGAGTGCTAGGCAGAAGGTAGAAGCCAGGGACATGCTAGCTCAGTTCAGCGCCCTCTTCACTGACATGCCAGGGACCACACATCTCACCAAACACCCAGTACACACAGGGGACCTGCATTCTCTGCATAAGCACGCTTATAGAGTGTCAGCAGAGGTCAAGACAAGTATGGAGAGAGAGATTGAGGAGATGCTGACCCTAGGGGTAATTACTCCGTCCCAGAGCCCTTGGGCAAGTCCAGTAGTCCTAGTGCCTAAGAAGGACAAGACCACCAGGTTTTGTGTGGACTACCGGTTGCTCAACGCTGGGACGGTGTCAGATGCTTACCCCATGCCCCGCATGGATGAGTTACTAGATGAACTCGCGGGGGCAAAGTATCTGACCACCATGGATTTGAGTAAAGGTTACTGGCAAATCCCCCTGACCCTGGAGGCTAGGGAGAAGTCAGCATTCATCACTCCAAGTGGCCTCTATGAGTTTTTGGTGATGCCATTTGGGATGAAGAATGCCCCGGCTACCTTCCAATGCCTGGTCAATAGGTTACTGGAAGGGATGCAGAGCTATGCCAGGGCTTACTTAGATGACATTGCTGTCTTTAGTAATTCCTGGGAATCCCACACAGGTCATGGCATTTTTGGGCACCGCAGGGTACTATAGGAAATTTGTCCCACAGTACAGTGCCCTGGCCAAACCCCTGACTGATCTGACCAAGAAGCAACTGCCTGTGCTTATTACCTGGTCTCCTGCCTGTGAAACTGCTTTCCAGGCCCTGAAAACTGCGCTTGCAGGAGCCCCTATACTGGCTGCCCCAGACTATACCAAGCATTTCCTTATACAAACTGATGCCTCAGACTTTGGTGTGGGGGCTGTGTTGAGCCAGGTGGGGGACGACGGCAAAGAGCACCCTGTGGTGTATCCAAGTCACAAACTGCTCCCCAGGGAAGTGGCATATGCCACCATTGAGAAGGAGTGCTTGGCCATTGTGTGGGCACTCAAAAAGCTCCAGCCCTATGTCTATGGGAGGGTTTTCACGGTCATCACAGACCACAACCCCATGAGTTGGCTACATAGGGTATCAGGGGAAAATGCCAAACTGCTGAGATGGAACTTGGCTTTGCAAGAATTTGAATTTACCATTCAACACAAGAAGGGCAGTGAAAACAGCAATGCGGAGGGACTTTCACGCCAGGACTATCCCTCTGAGACTGAGTTCATTAATGGTGCCAGCAGTGCCCCACTCCCCGTTAGGGCCAGTGGGCCACAGGTCACCCAATAAGAAGGGGAGGTGTAGAGGGAGAAAGGGGGTTTCCCGGGATTAAAGGGGTTACACCCCATTTGGCCATCCCCTGACCTCACCCGGGAGTCAAAGGGTTAACTGGGCTTAGACCCAGAACAGTGATTTAACCCTTGTTATAACCTGTAAATGTATTTTCCCCTGTTCCCCTGTTCCATTGTAATGTCTGGTTTAATCAGTGTCCGCATCACACACACACTAGAATCCATCCGGGAGCACAAGGGTTAATAGTCCTTTAATGATTATAGCTCTTTGTGTAATTTTCCCGCCTTTTCAGGCACCATTTTGCAAGTCCCCATTGGCCGCCATTAGGGCTCAATGCATTCTAATGGAGAATCTTGTTGTTTTAGTCCTGTTTCCTGTAAAGACGAGCAGGTGGCGTCCGAGAGGGAGAGCGGCGGTTTCCCATTGAAAGTCAATGGGCCCATTGACTTCAATGGAGATTCCTCGAGGTAACTTTCGAAGAACAAGTTGGCTGCCGTCCAGACCGCAAACCGCAAAGCGGATACATTTTCAATAGGAGAGCTTTGATCACTTACAAGTCAAGGTCAACGTCAAGTGACGTGGGAATAAACAGTTCTAGGGCCCCTAGGAATAAAATTCTTTTTGCCCCTAGTTCCTAGGCTTCCCCCCACTCGACCACAACCGGGTCCCCGAATCCTGGACCCCCGATAAGGGTCGAACCAGATAGAGCGGGTCGCACCATAGGCTTTGCCGGCGGCGGCAGAAACGGCTCAGAAAAATGACTAAGTGGAAAAAGCTGAAATTTGGTACTCCATATCTCCGGTTCCGGAGGGCCCAGCGGATCAAGGTTCGGGGTATCTGCAGTCACTGCTCCGGCATCACTACAGAACCATCCTTGACCCTCCTGGACCAACACGACGGAGTATGGACCCCCTTGAAAGTTCGGGACTTTTCCCATAGACTTCAATGGCGGAGAAACTCCATTGACTTCAATGGTGGCAATTTACCATTGAAAGTCTATGGCGGAGAAGCCCGTTGTTTTCATGAGGATTTAGTGAAAAGCTGAGATTTCTTTTTTAGCGGAGATTTTTGTATTAAAGTGAAAAATGATTTAAGGTGCATTTGTGTATCTCCGGTTCCGAAGGTCGTAGCAAGTCTCTTTTTGGACCATATGGTGTCCCAGTTCCGGCAATGAGAACTGGGAAGTTTGGACCTGCTAGACCCAACGGAACCGTATATTTTAATACGTTTATGTTTTATGTTTAATACTGTGTCCCAAGGTATGGACAAAGACCCAGAGGAAATTCCTTTGCATACCAGGATAGCAGATGGCCCTAGAGGCGACCCAATGTCTAGGACTTAAGTATTGTTCAAAGGGTTTTATCACCCTCCCTGTTTATTTGAGGGCGGAGAAGGCTCAAACCAGAGCAGTTTTTAAGTGTCCCATTTAAAACCTTCCAACAAAGGTTTTCCTGCCAGAGATCCAAATGGGTAGATGGGCTGGCATTCCATTTGCACATGTGAGGCTACAGAAATGAGACCCCAGAGTTCTACTGCGCCTGTGCCAGCTAGCAGGGGGGCATGTATTAAAATGTGTTCCCACATTAAAGATTGGCTGGAGATAATTGAAAACCAATCACAGGTACTTAATGTTAAGGATAGAGGGACAAAAGGTTTATAAACTGCTGTCCACCCTATATCCTTTGTCTTCGTTTGCTGATATGGTTACCTGATATCACCTGAATGATTACCTGATTGCTGAAGAGAAATGCTACATCAAACTTCTCATTCCCCAACCCCTAAGTAAGTGTACCTCTTGTCTGTTACTGTATTATTCATGTGTTCACCTATCCAAAGGAATAAAATCACTTTATTATATCTTAAGCCTCGTTCAGTTCAAACCCAGTTATTTTTGTGTAATATTAATAGACCTGTGTAGGCTATCGTCACACAGTCTGACACACACACACACACACACACTCCGACTGACACACTCAGACTGACACACTCAGACTGACAAACACACACACTCAGACTGACACACACACAAGCAACTTTGAGCAGAAGCAGCATCTCCCTTCTACCTCCGCTAGCTCACATGAAAAGTTCACAGAAGAAGCCGACACCATAGATGACCCCCCTCCCTATGAATGTGTGTGGAAATGAATGGTAACACCGTACTTCCGGGTAGCAGACGGCTCTCTCCTGTTCAAACCTCCGGAAGTGCGGAGATGAGAAGCGCCGGCGGAGCCCAGGCACGGAAGGGGGAGAGATGCTCCAGGTTCCGGTTGTTTGGCATAGATCATTAGATCGAAATGCTTATACGACTCTAGCACCATGTGAGTGTATTTCCATTATTCTTTTATATATAAAAGTGCCATATCAGCCTGTGCTATGTCTGGTTTCTACTTACCTTATGGAGGTTCCGGCTACACACGTTCCCTGATCACCATATCCTGAAGCGTTGCTGAGAAAGATACAGGTACCTTTACGTATATTGTGAGAAATTGAAATTTGTGAGTAAAATTCCTAGTGGGATTGGGAAGATTCAACCCTTTACAGACCAAAACATATTGCACTATTGGCTATATGTTTTTTCTTTTATATATGCGCTCCCCATCAACCTGAAGAGCAAAAGAATACCACTTGGATTGAGAGAAGCAATCCACGTCTGGGTTGTAGCTGCACACCGAATCTGTATATATATATATACAGTGTTCGACAATGCTATACATTTACACGGCCGGGGCGTGTGGATTTAACCCCCTGGCGAGTAAATATTGGCCCAAGCAGCACACGTGTGTTTTTTTAAATTTCCCGCGCTCGCGCTGGAAAAAATAAAAAAGCCGGAGGCGGGTTCATGTTGTTGGGGGAGATTACCCCGCCTCCGGCTCTCTGAGCAGTGCCCTCCCCGCCTCTCAGCAATGCTTTCCCTCCTCAGCGCTTCTACTCCTCCCCCTTCCGACAGCCAGCCCCTTCCGCGCCTCTGTCTGCCACAGGCCCCTGCAGGGCCATCTGTCACCCCCTCGCATCGGGCCATCTGCCCCCCCCTCGCATCGGGCCATCTGCCCTCGCCCACCCCTTGCATCGGGCCATCCGCCCCCCCCTCGCATCGGGCCATCCGCCACCCCCCCTCACCCCAATCTCTCCCGGCCTCCGTCACCCCCCCCTCACCCCAATCTCTCCCGGCCTCCTGACCTCACCCCACGCGGCGTCGGTGTGCCGCCTCTACGGACAGTCTCTTCTCCTGCTCTGATGGCCAGCAGGGGAAATCCCCTAACCGGAGCCTCTCCCTGCTCTAAGCAGGGGAAATCCCCTCACCGGAGCCTCTCCCTGCTCTAAGCAGGGGAAATCCCCTAACCGGAGCCTCTCCCTGCTCTAAGCAGGGGAAATCCCCTAACCGGTGCCTCTCCCTGCTCTAAGCAGGGGAAATCCCCTACCCGGAGCCTCTCCCTACTCTAAGCAGGGGAAATCCCGTACCGGAGCCTCTCCCTGCTCTAAGCAGGGGAAATCCCCTAACCGGTGCCTCTCCCTGCTCTAAGCAGGGGAAATCCCCTACCCGGAGCCTCTCCCTACTCTAAGCAGGGGAAATCCCCTACCGGAGCCTCTCCCTGCTCTAAGCAGGGGAAATCCCCTAACCGGAGCCTCTCCCTGCTCTATGCAGGGGAAATCCCCTACCGGAGCCTCTCCCTGCTCTAAGCAGGGGAAATCCCCTCACCGGAGCCTCTCCCTGCTCTATGCAGGGGAAATCCCCTCACCGGAGCCTCTCCCTGCTCTAAGCAGGGGAAATCCCCTAACCGGAGCCTCTCCCTGCTCTAAGCAGGGGAAATCCCCTAACCGGCCCTTCTACTTAATATTAGTGAATACTGCGGCGTCGGCGTCCCCCTCTGGAGGGGGCGCGGCCCCTTGCAGAGACCCTCCTGCCGTGCGGAGGCCCCCGCTGCCATGTGCAACCCCCTGCCTTACGGGTGAGTTTGTGTGTGTGAGTGACAGACTGTGTGTGTGAGTGTGAGTTTGTCTGAGTGAGTGTCTGAGTGAGAGTGAGTGTCTGTCTCTGAGTGTGTCACCCTCTCTCCCTCTCCCAGTGTCACCCTCACCCTCTCCCTGTGTCACCCTCTCCCTGTGTCACCCTCTCCCTGTGTCACCCTCTCCCTGTGTCACCCACCATCTCCCTCTGTCACCCTCTCCCTGTGTCACCCTCCCTCTCCCTGTGTCACCCTCCCTCTCCCTGTGTCATCCTCTCCCTCTCCCTGTGTCACCCTCTCCCTCACCCTGTGTCACCCTCCCTCTCTCTGTGTCACCCACCTTCTCCCTCTCGCTGTCACCCTCCCCCTCCCTCTCCCTGTCACCCTCCCCCTCTCCCTGTGTCATCCTCTCCCTCTCCCTGTATCACCCTCTCCCTCTCCCTGTATCACCCTCCCCCTCTCCCTGTGTCACCCTCCCCTTCTCCCTGTGTCACCCTCTCCCTGTGTCACCCTCTCCCTGTATCACCCTCTCCCTGTGTCACCCTCTCCCTCTCCCTGTGTCACCCTCTCCCTGTGTCACCCTCTCCCTGTGTCACCCTCTCCCTGTGTCACCCTCTCCCTCTTCCTGTGTCTCCCTCTCCCTGTGTCACCCTCTCCCTGTGTCACCCTCTCCCTCTCCCTGTATCACCCTCTCCCTCTCTCTGTGTCACCCTCCCCCCCTCTCTGTGTCACCCTCCCCCTCTCCCTGTGTCACCCTCCCCCTCTCCCTGTGTCACCCTCTCCCTGTGTCACCCTCCCTCTCCCTGTGTCACCCTCTCCCTGTGTCACCCTTTCCCTGTGTCACCCTCTCCCTGTGTCACCCTCTCCGTGTCACCCTCTCCCTGTGTCACCCTCTCCCTCTCTCTGTCGCCCTCTCCCTCTCTGTCGCCCTCTCCCTCTCTCTGTCGCCCTCTCCCTCTCTCTGTTGCCCTCTCCCTCTCTGTCGCCCTCTCCCTCTCTCTGTCACACTCTCTTCTTCCCTCTCTCTGTCGCACTCTCTTCTTCGCGCTCTCTGTCGCACTCTCTTCTTCGCTCTCTCTGTCGCACTCTCTTCTTCGCTCTCTCTGTCGCACTCTCTTCTTCGCTCTCTCTGTCGCACTCTCTTCTTCGCACTCTCTTCTTCGCGCTCTCTGTCGCACTCTCTCTTTGTCTCTCATTCTCTGTGTGTGTGTCTCTCATTCTCTCTCTTTCTCTGTGTGTCTCTCTTTCTCTCTCTCTGTGTGTGTGTCTCTCTCTCTGTGTGTGTGTGGGTGTGCCGCTCTCTGTGTGTGTGTGTGTGTGTGTCTGTCTATTTCTCTCTCTGTGTGTGTGGGTGTGCCGCTCTGTGTGTGTGTGTCTGTCTGTCTGTCTCTCTCTCTGTGTGTGTGGGTGTGCCGCTCTCTGTGTGTGTGGGTGTGTGTGTCTGTCTGTCTCTCTCTCTGTGAAGCGCCGACGTCCAGACACTGGTTAAGGGGTTCAGGAATGTAGTCATTCACATCTGGCTTTTATTTCTAGATCCAACATTGAGACACACACACACACACACACACAGAGAGCGGCACACCCACACACACACAGAGAGAGCGGCACACCCACACACACACAGAGAGAGCGGCACACCCACACACACAGAGACAGAGACAGACAGCGGCACACCCACACACACAGAGAGAGACAGACAGACAGACAGACACACACACACACACAGAGCGGCACACCCACACACACACAGAGAGAGAGACAGACACACACACACGACTAATTGTAGTATAATGTAATACAATAAATACATTTATGTCAAAAACGAATGTTATTCTGACTGGGAATTTATTAAATGTATTTTATTTATATATTTTATTTTAAAGCGGGGTTGGGGGCGGGACTAGGGGCGGAGTTGGGGGCGGGACTAGGTGGCAAGTAGATTTTTTGGTTGGGCGAGTAGATTTTTGGGTGATTTGTCGAACACTGTATATATATATATATATATATATATATATATATATATATATATATATATACATTTTTTTATATGCACGTTTATATTATGCACAATATTTGATTTATTTTTATGTATTCACATTTATTATCATTTTGAAATTCCACGAATGAGCTTTTTATACTAAAACAGTTAGCGCCACTTAGAAAACTTGATTCACTTTCACTATGAATGAGTAGGGCAGGACCCATCTAACCGAACACCCGTTCAACACCGGGGATCACAGACCCTTCCACAAAAATGCATATAGGGTTTCTGCTGAGGTAAAGCAGAGCATTGAAAGGGAAGTTGAGGAGATGCTGGCCCTAGGGGTAATAGCCCTGTCCCAGAACCCTAGGGATTTGCCAGTAGTCCTGGTGCCTAAGAACGATGGAACCACCCAGTTCTGCGTGAACTACTGGCAACTCAATGCTCAGACCGTGGCAGATGCTTATCCCATGCCCTGCATGGATGAGCTCTTAGATGAGCTTGCTGGGGCAAGGTATCTGACCACTATGGATGTGTCCCGGAGTTATTGGCAAATTCCGTTGACATAGGAGGTGCAGGAGAAGTCGGCTTTCATCAGCCCGAGTGGCATGTATGAGTTCTCGGTCATGCCATTCGGGTTGAAGAACGCGCTGGCTACCTTCCAGTGCCTGGTCTACAGATTGTTAGAGGGGATGCAGGGCTATGCACTGGCATACCTGGATAACATAGCCATGTTCAGTATCTCCTGGGAGACACTGGATAGGATCAAGGGATGCCAGTCTCATGTTGAAACCCACCAAGTGCCAGGTCGGAATGGCAGTGGTCTTATACCTCAGTCATTGGGTAGCAGAGGGCACCTGAAGCCCGAGCCCACCAGGGTGGAGGCGATAGTTAACTGGCTGATCCCTGCACTAAGAAGCAAGTCTTAGCCTTCCTTGGTACCGCTGGCTACTATAGGAAATTTGTGTCACAGTATAGCGCCCTGGCCAAGCCCCTGACCGATTTGACAAAGATAGCGAATAGAAGAAACGAGCGCAAAAAATACTGTGGATACAGGAAACAAAGGATATTAATAGTCCCGATATTGGGTGTAGATGTCCTTGATGGGTGCCGCAAAGGGTTATAGGTGAGTTCGTTCTTAAACCACTAAAAGTTTTGTAGAAAAGGAGGGATCCAATGCGCACTCACATCCAGGTTGGGATATGCAAAGGAAACAGAACACAATAGTATAATACTGTATGGATTCAATACGAATAAAAGGTGGTAATGCACTCACATTTTATAAGATCAAACAGGCATTTCGGTTAATAAGTTTAACCAAACTGGTGTTGAAGGCTCTCCGATGTCAGCATACTTCTGATGGTATATGGGCTCTCTGACGACAGGATACTCCCGATACTTTGCAGCCCTTATAAAGATTATACCTTTTCCTGCTGGGTGTATCCTGTGACTCCAGAAGTCCTCCTAAGTTTGTTACTTGAACAACCAAAAAGCGAATAACAACATTACACAATGTGAGTGTATTCACTGTACAGACTAAAATCAGTATTGATATATACAGTATTACACTATTTGTGTTTTCTCTGCTTTATATATTGGGAATATCCTGCCATCTGTGAGCCTGCAAGGTATCGGGAGTATCCTGTCGTCAGAGAGCCCATATTCCATCAGAAGTATCCTGACATCGGAGAGCCTACAACACCAGTTTGGTTAAACTTATTAACCGAAATGCCTGTTTGATCTTATAAAATGTGAGTGCATTACCACCTTTTATTCGTATTGAATCCATACAGTATTATACTATTGTGTTCTCTTTCCTCTGCATATCCCAACCTGGATGTGAGTGCGCATTGGATCCCTCCTTTTCTACAATTTGACAAAGAAACAGCTCTCAGTTCTGATAGCCTGGTCTCCTGCGTGTGAGGGGGCATTTCAGGCTCTCAAGTCCGCTCTGGCAAGCGCTCCTATCCTGGCCGCTCCCGATTACAGCAAGTGGTTCTTAGTGCAGACCGATGCTTCGGCCTATGGCATCGGGGCTGTGCTGAGCCAGGAAGGCGAGGACAGGGGAGAACACCCAGTCATCTACCTGAGCCACGAGCTGCTACCTCGGGAGGTGGCCTATGCCACAAAAGAGAAGGAGTGCTTGGCCATTGTCTTGGCACTGAAGAAGCTCCAGACCTATGTTAACGGGCGGGCTTTTACCGTGATCATTGATCACAATCCCTTAAGTTAGTTACAGCAGGTGTCGAGGGGAGAATGGTTAATTGCTTCGCTGGAGCCTTACCCTTCAAGAGTTACATTTCACGATCCAGCACAAGAAGGGCAGTGAGCACGACAACGTGGACGGTCTCTCCCGACCAAACATACCCAGTGACCAATGGACCTCAAGGACTTCCAGGTCTGTAGAGTCACCTGATGGGCTGAACTACCCCAGAGCCTTTTTCTTGAAGGGGTAGATGTGACAGTAGGGGTAGCTGGCCTCACATAATAAAGGTAGCCACTTGCAAGGCGCTACATGTAAAGTGTTATGTGCCTGTTCAGCTAACACTGGCTGTGTGTTTTTGTCCCCGTTTGCACGCTTGCAAGGCAGATACATTTTGCTGGTTTTGACCACTTAAGGGAAAAAGCCTCAAACCAGTGGTATGTCTGAGGGAAGCTTTATGTGGATATTGGGGGGGATATAGTATTGGGACATGTAGGTCTCGAGTGCCTCTGCCGCCTCCTCCTGGCATTGGTTGCACAACCTCAATCCGTGCTCTGTTTGGCCGGCAGCTCCTTCCAATGTAAAGGATTGCCGCCGAGGGCTATGGTAAGGAGCACTGCCGATCAAAGTACCAGAGCGAGTTTGGATTCTGATGGTGATCAGCTGGAGATATATTTCATAGTGGCTGCTGTGTGTTCAGCACTCTGATATCCTGGACGAGAAGCAGACAGGGTAAGCCTACCTGAAGCCGGCCCCTACACCCAGTGAGGCTGGAGTCTGCTCCCCAGGTCCCCAGTTGGTATTGTATCTTGTTATTGTGTATTTTGTCTTGTCTGCTGGCTTGCCAGAATAAACCTCATTTTATTCAACAACTTTGTCTCTCCTGGTGCTAGTAATCCTGGTGGTTTCGGTGTAAAAGTACTGGTCCCTCGTGACAATATGTAATCAACCACACCTTAAATAAGTTATGGTGGGTATAAAAGTGGCAGAAACCCTCCACGTATAGCATACAGCAAATGAAAATATCACGTGTGAGCACATTCACATGTCTGAGACAGGTCTGCAACCCTGCCCTTCCCCATTATCTCTTAACATACCGTGCTTCTACTGCAGCAAGGGATTCTGGGAAATATATATATGTAATGAATCATAATATACAAACAGAATAAAGGTCTAAAAGAGCATGTGCGCAGTGCATGTGTGGTTTTATTGTATGATTCAATGTTAATAACTATGGGTTAATAGCTTAAAAAAGACACTAAGAAATAAGTAGAGAAAGACGTATAACATTTTGTAGTTTAAGTCTTTTATTTCCATTTTACAAATACAATCAGTACGGACCCTCCTTGGGATCTATGTATCACGGGTAACAAATATTTGGCCCAGATTTTAGGCAGACATTTTAAATCTGGAATTCCTTCTATGTAGCAACTCAGATTGTTGCCGTGCGCGTGAAGCGCCACGTGGAACCTGTAACATTTCTGCGCACGTGGCACGTGATTAAATATCGCAGACTTGGCAGCCGTTATTGCCCGTGTTAGTACGTTGGAAATCAAGAAATAACGCGTTAAAGATCGCAGGCGTTACATTGGATACTATGAAGGCGCGTGTAATACACATATCTTGTCAGCGCTAACAGGCGGAATAACAGCTGTATCGTTCCTGATACATAAATGCGTCAATTTTATACTCCAACTTTCAACTGGTGTACAAACAAACCTGGGTATCGTGTGTCCCGGCGATTAATAAAAACACGCATGTCTATCAAATATTGTAAAAATGAGGATCATTTGGTGGTTGTATCCTCCTGCGCTATGTCACACGTTGCAGATATAAATGTAAAACATTGCTTTGTTACACAGCCCCCTCTGGGGGCAGACGGGGGTACCACACGTGGCTGTTTCAAGCATTGTCAGCCGAATATCCTCATTGACAGCAATGGGATTTTTGTCTGAAGCCGGCCCCAATGGCCACTTCTGACCGCAATTGGACATTTGGTTGCGGCTATCTCGCCTATACGGGGTTTTAGCGGTTACGGTAGGGGGTTAATGTTTTTAGAGAAGGGGGTTAGGATAAGGGGTTAAGGTTTTTAGGGTAGGTGGTAGCGTTAGTATTAGGGGTTAACATTAGGGGGCTTTAGGGTAAGGTTTGGGGCTTACTTTAGCGGCCAAGCAGCCAGCAGAGAGATGTCCCGGTGGCGAGGTGGGTGGTGGATAAACGCCGGCGGAGACTTAGTTGCAGCAAAACGTCCGCCACCAAATGTCCCAGTGCGCTTCGGGTTGGATAGAATAAGGGCCTTTCACTCGTAAAAATGGAAAGAGATATCAGACTGATACAGGATAAAAAAAAAAGAGGAACTCCTCTTTCCGAGTAGTTGGAAACTAATTTGAGGCGATCATTTGGTTAACCCAAGCGTGGAACTGGGGGACATAAGTGTACACTCCTGGGTATGAGGTGGAACAGGTGGAATGTCCCCAAGAGACAACACCAATCAAGGTCCAGATTCCATTCTTCTGGCAAACAAGGGGTCCTCCAGAGTCACCCTGAAAGTGGAAACGAGAAACTTAGTAACGATTGCCCTTTACCTGTCTGTGGGTCTGTTCTACGTACACTCAGTAATTACCGGTCTGTGGGGTCTGGTCTACGTACACTCAGTAATTACCGGTCTCTGGGTCTGGTCTACGTATACTCAGTAATTACTGCTCTGTGGGGTCTGGTCTACGTACACTCAGGAATTACCTGTCTGTGGGTCTGTTCTACGTACACTCAGTAATTGCCTGTCTGTGGGGTCTGGTCTACATTCACTCAGTAATTACCTGTCTGTGGGGCCAGGTCTACGTACACTCAGTAATTACCTGTCTGTGGGGTCTGGTCTACGTACACTCAGTAATTACCGGTCTCTGGGTCTGGTCTACGTACACTCAGTAATTACCGGTCTCTGGGTCTGGTCTACGTACACTCAATAATTACTGCTCTGTGGGGTCTGGTCTACGTACATTCAGTAATTACCTGTCTGTGGGGTCTGATCTACGTACACTCAGTAATTACCTGTCTGTGGGGTCTGGTCTACGTACACTCAGTAATTACCTGTCTGTGGGGTCTGGTCTACGTACACTCAGTAATTACCGGTCTCTGGGTCTGGTCTACGTACACTCAGTAATTACCGGTCTCTGGGTCTGGTCTACCTACACTCAGTAATTACCGGTCTCTGGGGTCTGGTCTACGTACACTCAGTAATTACCGGTCTCTCGGGTCTGGTCTACGTACACTCAGTAATTACCTGTCTGTGGGGTCTTGTCTACGTACACTCAGTAATTACCTGTCTGTGGGTCTGGTCTACGTACACTCAGTAATTACCTGTCTCTCGGGTCTGTTCTACGTACACTCAGTAATTACCTGTCTGTGGCGTCTTGTCTATGTACACTCAGTAATTACCTGTCTCTGGGTCTGGTCTACCTACACTCAGTAAAGACCGGTCTCTCGGGTCTGTTCTACGTACACTCAGTAATTACCTGTCTGTGGGGTCTGGTCTACCTACACTCAGTAATTACCGGTCTCTGGGGTCTGGTCTACGTACACTCAGTAATTACCGGTCTCTCGGGTCTGGTCTACGTACACTCAGTAATTACCTGTCTGTGGGGTCTTGTCTACGTACACTCAGTAATTACCTGTCTCTGGGTCTGGTCTACCTACACTCAGTAATTACCGGTCTCTCGGGTCTGTTCTACGTACACTCAGTAATTACCTGTCTGTGGGGTCTTGTCTACGTACACTCAGTAATTACCTGTCTCTGGGTCTGGTCTACCTACACTCAGTAATTACCGGTCTCTCGGGTCTGTTCTACGTACACTCAGTAATTACCTGTCTGTGGGGTCTGGTCTACGTACACTCAGTAATTACCGGTCTCTCGGGTCTGTTCTACGTACACTCAGTAATTACCTGTCTGTGGGGTCTCATCTACGAACACTCAGTAATTACCTGTCTGTGGGGTCTGGTCTACGTACACCCAGTAATTACCTGTCTGTGGGGTCGGATCTACATACACTCAGTAATTACCTGTCTGTGGGGTCTGGTCTACATTCACTCAGTAATTACCTGTCTGTGGGGTCTCATCTACGAACACTCAGTAATTACCTGTCTGTGGGGTCTGGTCTACGTACACTCAGTAATTACTTGTCTGTGGGGTCTGGTCTACATACACTCAGTAGACCCTATGCTTGGACTGGTTGCAAATAACCTTTTGTCCTGTATTACTAAGCACAGCATTTGATGGGTTATAAATGTTTGTCAGATATCTCTGGCTTGTGTAGCACACATTTGTAATTGTTTATATAAGAAGCTATTTATAAAAACACCCCCGGCACCTGCCCTGTGCCAAATCTATTTATAACCCTCCCCCACCCCCCCCCCCCCCAGCATCTCCCCTGTGCAAAATGTGGGGACTAATAATACAAAAACACCCTCCCCCGATTTATCCCTACACTTTAATTTGGATTATTTTTCATGATGAATCTTGCGCTGTTTTTGTATTTTGACTGATCTCCCGTCCTTAATTTATACGTGCCCAAGGGGTATTACATGCCATGGGACCCTTTCCTTTCATGTAGAGATGGGACCCAGCGTTGTGATTTTAGTTTTCTTTCTTAAATGTTTTGATTTTGACAATCAGAATTTGATTGTAAATAAATAATAATAATGAAATTATGTCATCTGGAGCTGTTTATTTTCTAATTTAATTAATAATTTAACTGTAATTATATTTAACAAAGAATATTAATAATAGTCATGATAATAATATTAATAATAAATAATGTGGTTAATTTAGTAGAAAAATAATAGCAATACATTTTTTTAATTATATTTGTGACAGTAGGGGCAGCCGGCCTCACATAATAAATGTGATGCACGGCAGGCTGTCCCTAAACCATGTCTAGAATGCCGGTATATTCTGTGTGGTGTAACCCCTGCCAGGAACGAGCATAATCACTGTGTGATCTGGAAGATGGAAATATGTGCATATTTTGGGGGAATAGGAAACGTAAAATTTATTATATTTAATAGCTTTTTATTCCCGGTAAACTGTGAGGCAGTAATGTGATTTTTGTGTAATCATTTCTATGCAGGCAGACTCGGTAATTCACTTAGCCGAACTGCTTACATAGAAATGCCGGATCAAGACAAAGGCTGGGAGCGGCTTGGTGTCGGGACAAATAGTGAGCGGGGAAGGATGGAGGATAAGGTCCGGGGATGGGCTCTCAGCGAGGTAGAGCCTTTGTTCCCCTGCAGGCACCAAGGCGCCTACCCTGCGGGGGTTATAGAGCTGGCCAGGGGAAGCCGTTGCCGGGTCAGAGCCCGGTAGGCGTGATTTCCATTGGCCAGTTTGAATTTCCCGCTTGTCAGCAGCTCCGTCATCTCGGGGCAGTCCTGAGTGCCTAAACCAACCCCCTCCTCTGATTGGTGTAGCACGATGAGCCCCCGGCTTGGGATTGGCTGCACCATCCCGATCCGTGCTCTGATTGGTCGGCGGCTCCTTCTCGATAGAAAAGATAGGCACCGAAGCCTATGTAAGGAGCGCTGCCGATCAGAGTACCAGAGCAACTTTGGAGTTTGACGGAGACTCGACTGGCGGGAGTTTCAAAGTTGCTATTGCGAGAATAGCACTTTGAGGAACCGGGACGTAAAGCAGACAGGGTAAGCCTACCTGAAGCACGCCCCTGCACGTAGTCGAGGCTAGCGTCTTCCCCCCAGGCCCCCAGTTGGTGAGTGTATGCCGTAACTGAGTATTTCGTATGTTTACTGGTTTGCCAGAATAAACTCTGTTTATTCAACTCCTTTGTCCTGCCTGGTGATAGAGATCTCGGTGTGATAAGCACTTGTCTCCCGCGACAATATTTATTTCATTTTAAACGTATGTTCTTTTCTTGGTTATTTGTTACTGTATCTCCCTGGCGGCTCTCTCCTTTCTGATCTCTGCTTAGTTATTAACTCTGTACCCCTCTCACCATACCACCCTCCCTGCCCCTGGGCACCCTCAGGCTTTAGACATGTAGAAAACACAGCAAGAACGCTTGTTCTAGTGGTGGTTCCACAACAGCGCTGGTCATTCCACTTGGATTCAGGGAGGAGCAGTTCAGTCGCAGTTTGGGAACATTGGAGCCGTGGCAGATTTGAGGCTCCGCTTTAACATCCCGAGCGTACCCATCAAGGCACCTAATATTTTGCCATTTTTTGACCCTTTACCGTCTCAATTGTGCAGTATTTTCCCCAATGTAAGTGTGCAAATGTCTACAATACCAATGGACAAAATATTCTGATTTGAAATAATGGTTGGCTGGTTTTTTTCACCTTTTACCTATTTGCTGAAATGCTATAAATCCGTGTTAAACTTTCCACGGAAGGAAGAACATATCTGTATGTATTTTATGTGTTATGGGATTTGGGGCACGTAGTGTAGTGATAATGAGTTAAAGCTTTTGGAATTCTTCATCTAGGATCGGTCTAGCTAGAGAGAAGAGGCTTGTCAGATACTGTCAGAGTATTTCACAGGCTGTGAGTGAAGGAGATATTAGGCATGAGAATGCAGTAGAGACAAATGGGATAGAAAGGATACAGCCTTGAACTGAGCACATAAGGTGAGTAGTTGCATAGGGAGAGATCAGAGGCTAATGTACATTGTAATATGGTCCAATGGAAGAAAAACAAACATCGTACCAAGCAATTGGAAGATCCCGCCGCTCCAGCACACATCATGGAACTTAAGATTTGTACACCCCAAATATTCTGACATTGAAGATAGGACATCAATGGGAGGGAAACCTGCTGCAGTTTTCTTGGGCGTACTATAGCTGGAGAAAAAAAATCAACATGCTGCAACATAAAGCAATACTAAGTATCACTACCTATTTCCAATTATCTTCAGTTTTGAGAACACAGACACTTATTGGCTTCTAATAGTAATTACAGTTACTGACTCCAGTTGCCCACTTGTAATGATATCTAATGCCCTCAATCTTGGATTTACATGGGTTTAAATGGGTTACAGATGGGGAGTACAAATATTAGGTCAACATTTAAAGGATTAAATAGCTATCACCTCCCTCGTGAACTAACACATAAAAGACAGAATTATCTGTATAATCTGTATTTCAATCATCTTTAGTGAATAAACAAAGTGTCATCACCAACATTGGGGCCCATTAATCGAGTCCAGATACTGGGTATCACACAAGTTCCAACATTGGCTCCATTAATCGTTAATGGCCATTAATCTGACACCATGTAGGGCCATATTTACTAAGCTTGCTTCATAAGATGCCTTCAATGCTAAAAGGCAACTTACAGCCCCATTTAAATTAATGGACCACAAGAGGCCACAATTAACCACGTGGCGTATCTCCAGATGACGCCTTACAGGCGCAGCATATTCATTTGTAAGACTTATAAAGGGCTCAATTTACTAAGCCGTGCGGGAAGGAGTCTTATGGGGTAGCGCTGCTTAGTAAACACGGCCCGGAATATTGATTCTTCCTTAAATAGACTCCAGTCGAGTTATTTACTAAAGTGTCTCAGCGGCAAAACTGGGGCAAAGAATTGTAGCCGATTTATCAAAGGAAAAACTTGAATTGTTTCCAATTGAATTAGTTTTCCTTGGTAAATCTGGTGCTGTTTTTGCCCCAGTTTTGTAACCAGGACATTTGAGTATATCACACACCAAGGAAGCACCCAGTGTCCTAATAACGTACCCGACCTGCCAGAGGCACACATGCTGTGGGTCCTGCCACGCTAGAGTCTCTTCTCCTGTACTAGGCATTTGGTCACTTTCTAGGAGGTGATCGGACAGATAGGCGCCCCGTCCACTTCCGGCAATCCGGGCTGAGCTGCGCCATGGGATTTTCCTCCCAATGCGATCACATGGCCCGGAACTGCCAGAGCTCCAGTTGCACTCTGGTGCTCGCTGGATATTCGGCACTCTAATGGTTAAAGCGGTCAAGCCGATCACCTGCTACAAAACGAGCAAGTACCCATGACATACCTAGAACATTATAACGGTCTCTAGGTGCCAGGCCCCATGACACGTACAGCACAATGCTGTGAAGTCGTTTCCATGTGCTGGAGAAGATGTTGGTTCCATTCAACTCTTCTCCAGCTTGGGACATTGAATCAGAGTGTAGAGGAGAATATTGCAAGTTATCCAACTGAAGGTCTATCTTACTAATTGCGTTGGTGTAGCCCCATCCACTGGTGACACATTTTATGCCAGCTGATAAGCCATCACTTGAAGCTGCGAGGCACACAGGGGACACACGGGCGGTATATACAGCAGGGCTGGAGAGCTTCACCAGGAGGACATCGTTCAAATGGGGTTCTCTGTTGTACTGAGGATGTTTGATAACCTGGAGTAAATGGAAGTTTATGTTACTGGTGTAGAGATCTTCTGAAGAAAAGATCCCTGGGATTCTGAAACTGCAGTCCATCAATGTCGGTCCAATAAAGCAGGGGGGCTCAACTCCAGTCCTTAAGCCCCCCAGATTCAGAACAGGTGGCTCAATTAGTCCCTGCTTCAGGACAAGGTGGCTCATTGTCCCTGATTCAGCACAGGTAGCTCAATCCGAGGTTCAGCTTTCGACTGAGCCTCTGATTGAATCAACTGTGCTGAAGATGGGATATCCTGAAAGCCTGACCTGTTGGGAGGGGCTTGAGGTCTGGAGTTGAGAACCCTGAGTTAGGTCAGAGCTAAAGGTGGCGTTACTCAAATCCACACCCTGATACAGGTCTGTTACAGGGTCAGGATAAGTGTGAGATCACAGTTAGGTCTGATTTAATTATCTTATTGTTATTTACATAGTCCTTTACCTCTCTTCTCTTTCATTTAACTTTAATTAAACACCTTTTCAGGGGCTCCATGGGAGTTATGTCGCCTTTGGGTGAGTAGGACAGGTTTATAACACAAGTTCGTGCTAACTTTGGATGTATAAAACTAACAACCCCCCTGCATTGGCAGGGATTGCATTGGCATCTTAAGAGTGATGCATTTAAAGTGATCATTTTAAGTGACAATATATAGTTAGACTATAGTTTATTTTAAGTGACAATATATAGTTAGACTATAGTTCATTTTAAGTGACAATATATAGTTAGACTATAGTTCATTTTAAGTGACAATATATAATTAGACTATAGTTTGACTAGAGGTGACTGGGGACTTCATCTTTCTGCAAACTATTTACTCAAGGCAACAAACGGTGAGCTTACATGGCCACCCTGTGATCCCATGCTTGTTAGCCTGCATATTTTAATCCCCCACCCCTTTACAACTTATTTCACTGCAGCCTCTCCCAAAACTGACTGCACAAAACTACCTCCCACTGCCACTCAGGCCACTGAAACCCTGAATTGACTCTAGCATTACAATGCAGCAAAACATTTGCCAAGGAACAAGCACACCCCTTCTGTTTTGTCTGCACACACTCACTTTGCTCACAACAGCTCCATGCAGCACTGCCTACCTCTGGCATAATGAACCTGCTATGTATCTTAACTTTTTTCTTTCTCCTGGCCTCATGGAGAGGTTACTCCCTCTATCCACTACAAACTCCTCCCTCCTGGCCCACACCCAACATCACCATACACCCTGGACTACTCAAAAGCCTTGCACTATCTACTGAATGTTGGTGGAGAACTCTAAAAACCAGCACACCAACCACCTCTCACTCAAATGGCAAACACCACAAATTTACAACTTGCAAACAACTACCCAAATTTCTACTCATACTATTACTCTCTTTAGCAGGTGATATTGAACCTAACCCAGGTCCTCCCATTTCAGCTCCGTCCCATACCCCTGAGAATTCCACCTTTAAATTCCAAAAGGAGGGGTGTTATTTTATTTTGCAGACACCTTACAATTTACACTGTTAAATTGCCCCCCAAGCCCACCCTCTTTTGAAATTCTAGTTGGCAGAATCTGCCTCCCCTTATCTAATCCCATCTTGGTTGCTGGCATCTACCGCCCCCTAAAGCCCCTCTACAGTCTCTGACTGATATCACTCAGTTTCTTGGCTCAATTTCCTCTCTGAATGAGAAGTGTGAGCTGCTAGTTCTTGGGTATTTCAACTTCAATTGGCTTGACCCCAAAAACCACAAAATCCAGATACAACTCAAGTCACTTAACCTATCACAACTCATTTCTCAACCCACACGGACAAACCTGAAATCAAATAACCATTCCTTGCTAGACTGGATTCTCTCCTCAAACCCCAGCAGAATCCAATCCTCTGGCATCCTTCCTGATATTTTCAGTGACCATGCAATAGTGTACTGTGTAAGGAAAATTAAACCGCCCCATTCAAGCCCTAAAGTTCTCCTCACTAGAACATTTAGAAACTTTAACCCACAACAGTTTCTGGATGACCTTACCAACTGCCCATGGCACAGAATCGATTTAATTCCCGACCCTGATTCTGCGCTCGACTATTTCCAATCCGAGTTCGTAAAACTCTGCGATACCCATGCTCCACTTCGCAGAATAAGGGTAAGGGGGGCCCACCTTCCATGGGTTACAACTGACCTTATTGCACTCTACCAGCTCAGGGATACCTTGTGGAAAAGTTACAAAATAACTTGCACTACCAAGGATCTCAATCACTACAGATGCCTGCGGAACATGTGCACAAGGCAAACAAGGCATGCAAAAGCACAATATTACTCTGACAATCTCCACCCGAATACATCAAACCCAGCTAACTTCTGGAAGGTTATCAACAATATATTCCAGCCTTCTAACCATCAACAACCAAGTAATATCACTAAGGGGGATATTACTCTGACAAACCCCACTGACATTGCAAATGCATTCAATGATTACTTTGTGGGGTGTGCCACTAACTTATTAGCGAAACGCAGCCCAAACCACAAACCTGAATCTCATCCTGGGGGTACCCACATAGCCCCACCCCCTCCCAACACTGCCCACAGCTTTCGATTTGGCCCAGTATCAGAAGAGGAGATTACACAAGCGCTTCTCAAACTAAAACTAAGCAGCCAATGCGGACCCGACTTACTACAATCTAGTAGGTAGTTTGGGGCACAAGTCCCAATAACAGTGCTCAATCCGATTCAGACTCAATAAAGATCCAAACTTGAAAAATCAATGTCCACATATCATGGTAGAAACAGAAGCACATAAAGCCAAAAGATAGAGCATTGGACCCAGTGTTTTAAATACAGCGATTGTACTATAATATATAACTGCCCATATGCTGGAGTTAGTGAAGGGTTAACATACCATCATTCTTGTATAACTCCGCAGAGCAGGACATCCTCACTGCAACACTGTTCCCGGTCAGCAAATCCCCATGTTGAGGGGAAAAACAATACTCACAAGTGGCAGCTTCATATGGTGCGTGCATCACGCTGAGAAGTCGTGTAGAAGAGAAATCCTTGGATTGCAGCGGTGCACAGCAAAGTAGGAAAGGGGACCAGCAGGGTGCGGGTTAAAAATATATTTATTGGAGCCACATGGTAACGGGGACACACACACTGACGCGTTTCGGACAGAAATTGTCCTTTATCAAAGAGCTGATTCGCGTCATTCCCTCTTACAGTCTTATAGAATACTCCCCGCCCACCTACGTCACAGCGCTGCGTTGTTTTGGCGCGAAAATCGCCGAGGTACAATCTCATTGGTCAGAACTTTCAGCCAATGGAAAAGCTCAGTGCCGTAGGTGTGTAGCGAGGGGAAGGGAGTGACGCGCTGCTCTCACCAGCACGCAAACCCCTCCACTGACACAGATAGCAACGCTGCCTAGTTACACTCCACCATTCCCTAACATAAACACTAAGCCTCTTAACACAATACATTATCAATTGTAGGAAAGGGTGAACAAGTAGGTGGAAGGGGAGGGGAGGGTGGGAGGGTGGGGGGGTGGGGGTGGGGGGAAAAGGGAAAGAGAGAAAGGGGAACAAAGACTATTGAAGAGGAAGAAGAAAAATCAAAAAAATCAATATAACAAAATACATTAAGCTAAATGTATCATGGTAAAAACAAGAACAGCATATATAGCAAATATTAAAAACAGATAACAATTGATCTGCGAATCTAAGACTGGAATGGAGGCACTATATAGAATTGAAAAACAATATTAAACCATAACTCATTACAAGTGACTATAAATCTATAAATCTTATAACAATGAATTATATAGAGAGACATATTTCCCCCATGTATCATTACTTGGAAATATTGTCAGATGAACGGACAAAGCACAGGTGTAAAAATGCAAGGCAATGATATAAAACATATCAGAGTCATAATGGATATTGAGGTCCAGATGGAACAGCAATTTATGCAAAAAACTTTGTTTAACTTTGAAAAACCAATTGTGCACAGATATTCAACGGTTAATTGACATATAAAGCAAGTATAGAGAGATGTATATTCTTCACCATTAATGTCTAATAAGCGGATATATATATTGGAACAAATTATTAATTCAAAAAATGTTTGAGTTCCCAGTCCTGGTTCATGCCCCTGGGTGCCAATGTCCCAAGGGCATAGATCCAGAACATCTCCCTACAATTCAATGATGCCTCTCTATGTCCTCCCCTAGGATGTATAGGGATGTTTTCTATTGCACTATATGTAAATGTAGTGATTGATCCTAAGGCTAAGGCCCCGGTCACGACGCTGTAACACGCGCCCGCGAGATTGGCGGCGCGTGCAGCCGATTACCTGGTCTGCAGGGAGCTGCAGGAGCAGAGACCGGGGGGGGGGGGTGTGGTGGGGGAGTGACGGGGGCGCGGCCATGACGTCACCTGGCAGGTTCGCCCTCATTGGCTGAACCGCCGGGGGGCGTGCCTAATCGCTCAACGCGAGTCCTGCTCTCAATTCTATTGAGAGCAGGAGCAACTCTCGCACGAGCGCTGCGGCCCCCCCTCGCAGCGGGACTGGCGCCATTGAGGGGAGGGCTCTCGTGCGCGCAGCGTCCGCCACAGCGGACGCTGTAGTAGGCAGCGGGGGCAAGGCCTAAGGGGCATGTGTTGAAGTGGCGAGCTACAGGAAAGCGATCATCACAGTTCCTGATACTGCGGATATGTTCAGTGATTCTAACTTTAAGTGCTCTGATGGTCCTACCTATATAGCCACTCCCACATGCACACCTTAATAGGTAAATGACAAAATTCGTATTGCAGGTCATAAATGACTCAATACGGTATACATGGTTGGTATGGATATTCTTTAGAGATTTTATTGGTTCAGCATATCTGCAGAGATTACATTGCCCACATTTAAAGAATCCCCTAGGTAATTTGTTAATGCTATTCTTCTTTGAGCAGCACAAACTGGGTGAAACATAATTGCCAATGGTCTTCGCTTTTTTGAATACCATTCTGGGGTTAGACATAGTATATACATCAAGATCTGTGTCTAATTTTAAAATTCCCCAATGCTTTTGTAAGATGAATCTTCTGAGGAAGAGGAAACCCAAGAGACATATCCATAACAATGCAACAAATCAGTTGCCACTATTCATAACCACGTTTTCCAAACAGACTGAGCAGATTAGATTCATCTAATCTATCTATATATATATATATATATATATATATATATATATATATATATGTATATATATATATATATATATATATATATATACATATATATATAGAGCAAACCCTATAATATATCAACAAATAAATCACAAAAAATGATATCACCAAGAGGAGATGCTGCTTGTGTGAGGAATTTCACAATCCCTCAATAGACAACAGGAGGAGTACACAGAGCGCAAGAACTCCTCTCGTGGGTAAATGGAAGTTCACAGGAATCATTTCAACATGTATTAAAAGAAAAGAGAAAAGATCATGGTACAATACAGATTAATTAACAAAAAATCCTTTGAGCAGTGAGCTCCAGTGCACTCGCATGCTCCACGATCATTAAAAGCAGTTTAACCAACTCAGGGTTAGGAGCGACGCCCGCAATACAGCAAACACAGCTCACACGAATCCTCTGGGTAGGGACAGCCTCCTCCGCATCCAAACAGCGTCTGACGTCACAGGACTTCCTCAGCTTTCCTCCAAAGGTAAGAGGGGAGTAGCAGGATACAGAGTCAGCGTTAGCGTTGAGATCTTTACAGCGGGAGAATAGCTGGTTCGCAGAAAGCTGCAAGAGGCTCCACACGGCTCCACACAGCTCACGGGTCACTGCGCAATTGAAATTAACCCTACGCGTTTCATCTGGGTATTCGGACATCTTCAGATTCCAACATGTGTCCATCTCAGGCTCTAACTCCAACCCCCTGGATATCACATGTGGCGTCCCGCAAGGCTCTGTTCTGGGGCCCCTACTCTTCTCAGAGTTCATCAATGATCTTCCCACAGCTTGTAAGGAAGCCTTAATAGACATGTATGCAGATGACACAATCCTATATGCACACAGCCATAGCCTCTCTGACCTTCAATACATACTTCAGTCTGACTTTTTGAGACTCGAAAAACTGGATTTCCTACAACAAACTGTTTTTAAACACTGACAAGACTGTAACAATGGTATTTGGGACCAAGACTAAATTTTTAAAGCTTCCAGCGACTAAGCTCCAGATTAGAACCAACACTAACACCACCCTAACCCCTGTCACTAGTTTTAAATACCTGGGCATATGGTTTGACTCCCACTTAACATTCGGGATGCACATTGATACCCTGACAACCAAGACCTATGCCAAACTAGGGGTACTTTACAGGAACAAATCCTCCCTAAGTCTCCTGGTCAGAAAACGTATCGCACAGCAGATGCTAATGCCAATTATTGACTATGAAGACATAGTATATGGCTCGGCACCTCAAACCCACCTTAGCAAACTTGACACCCTCTACAACTCAATTTGTCGTTTTGTTCTCCAATGCAACTACAACACACATCACTGCCAAATGCTCAAAGAACTAGATTGGTCATCACTCGAGTCTAGGCGCAAAGTTCCCCTTTCCTGTCTTGCCTATAAATTATTTATGGACAAGCTACCCAGCTATCTGGACAAGCTCCTCACCCCTTCCACACGCAGCACTTATCATCTGAGATCTGACTCCAAAAGACTGTTCATGGTCCCAAGGCTCAACAAAGTATCCGGCCGTTCCTCCTTCTCTTACTGTGCACCCCAAAACTGGAACAACCTACCAGAGACTCTCAGATCCACCACCAGTTTAAGTTCTTTCAAAACTAAGGCTGTCTCACATTTTAATCTGGTCTGTAACTGTTTCATACGCCCATAATATATATTTTCTTTAACTGTGCATGCAATGTCTTGCATATAATGTATATACCCTGTTCATTTATGTAACTGTATTTGTAACCATGTATTATTTGTCTTAACTCTGTGCCCAGGACATACTTGAAACCGAGAGGTAACTCTCAATGTATTACTTCCTGATAAAATATTTTATAAATAAATAAATAACTTCACATAGCGTTACCCCCGTGCTAATGAGATCACTAACAGCCATTGGTTTTGCAGATATTTAGCTTTGTGGATTCCCATAAAACTCCGGGAAGCTAACGGACGCTACCTATTTAGGTTAAATTCACATTAGGAGCTCGGATTTAACGGAGCTCCGAGGACCCCAAAGAGTGTAAGAAATCCTACAAATTATTTTGTAACCATGGACATTTTCAAGGTTTGACACCTTAAGTAAACAGACCTGGTATAATGTTTTTAATAATGTTTGAATCCGTTGCATTTATGCTATTAAACACACCCCTGTCCTTATTTCACTGCTGTCCTGGAAGGGGTTGACCTTTTACACGGGCAGTACCACAAATCAATGTAATCAGCTCCCTTGGAAAGATTCAGGTCACTCTTAATGAACAATGTTACTTACTGGTCTCTTGTGTAAACATGAGTCAGTTTAAATTGTATTCTGGTCTGCTTTATCTGATTACCTGGTTCCTCATTATCTCTTTAAATTAATTATTCTGCCATTGTTAGTTAAACTCAATCAAATGGGAAAGACAATGGATGAACAATCTGACTGTATATACAACTGATCCAAACAGTCTTATTATCCCAAATATAATAAAACCCCTTTGTATTTGGAAACGTTAAGTCCCCCCCCCCCCCCATCCCATCATTTTTCTACAAAACCAAAAACCGGTTTAAGAACCGAAACCCAGAGACGAGTGAAAGTGCCGGCCTTAAAAATACTGTATCTGTCTGATTTGTTTAAAAGCTACATTTAACCTAATGAGACCAGCACTACCATTAGGTACCATAATTGTCTGATCTGTATTAAGATTGTACAACTTTAGCACGACAAGGGATTGATAGTGTCCCAAGATGTACCCTGCACGTAATAAACATGTTTCTCTAGGGGACCCCGTCATGTACAGGGTAATAAATGAACTTTTCAAACTGAATGGGTCTGCCAGGGACCTCTGCTGTGTTAATCCGATGGGCCATTAGTCTGTCTGCAGAAATGTCACTGAAATGTTGCAGCATGTACCCAGCATGTACCTGAGTCTTGTTGGTGATTGCCCCAGATTTTCCAAGGCAAGTTTTAGAATACTCGTCGGCGCACCTGTAGGTGTGCAGCAGACCATACTCCACCCCAATGTATACTCCATCCCACAACAAGAAGCCATTTTACCTTTTGCTTCAATACTGCCCCATATTCCCTCTAGACAATGGGAGGCTAACTCCAGTCCTCAAGGGCCACCAACAGGTCAGGTTTTAAGGATATCCCTTGCCGGAAACCATGGAAAGTCTGTTTAGCGCAGAATGAAGTTGCTTCAGCACAAGTGGCCCAATCGGTTGCCCTCCCCCCCCTTGTTTACCTTCCATACAATCTTCATCTGTCAGTACCTTACCTTGGAGATGCCTTTGACCTGCCTGGCTTCGGATTTGGAAGCCCGATCGTACATACCCAGAACAGCAACATGGGAAGTTCTGTGCAAGGGAGAAAGACGTGGAAATACCATCGTTAATACCAGAGGTCACAGCATGAGGGTATTAGAGGGTATTGGTGGCGCCGGAGTATCAATAGGTTTTTCTGTTTTCAACCCTCGAGTACCACAACCTCCCTCCAAATAACATAGGGAGAGACACATGTGCTCATAAAGGAGCACACCTGAGATACCGGATAAATATTCATTTTTTTAGCTAGATTATTTAGACTTAACTGTGACTGTCACACAGTAGCACAAAGTATTTTGGGTCGGATCTAATTGGTTACCCTCTAAGTACTCTCTAACATGTATGTGTTCATCCAGCATGTCTGTCATTTAGGAGGATAGGGGTTAATTTATTACATCCTTAGACCAAATTATTAGGACCAAAAGATGATATGTGGGATGTCAAACTGTGTGCTAGCAAAGGACTCGTGTTTCCTTATATTGGGAATCAGGCTACAAAAATATCTAACAAATATCTTCTGTGCCACAGTTGTATTGTATTGTATGTCTTTATTTATATAGCGCCATTAGTGTACATAGCGCTTCACAGTAGTAATACATGTGGTAATCAAATAAATAACAGATAATATAAATAACAGATCATGGGAATAAGTGCTTTAGACATAAAAGTAACATTTCGGAAGAGGAGTCCCTGCCCCGAGGAGCTTACAGTCCAATTGGTAGGTAGGGAGAACGTACAGAGACAGTAGGAGGGAGTTCTGGTAAGTGCGTCTGCAGGGGGCCAAGCTTTATGTATCATGTGTTCAGAATATCCACAGTGCTATTCATATGCTTCTTTAAGCAAGTGTGTCTTAAGGTGGGTCTTAAAGGTGGATAGAGAGGGTGCTAGTCGGGTACTGAGGGGAAGGGCATTCCAGAGGTGTGGGGCAGTCAGTGAAAAAGGTTTAAGGCGGGAGAGGGCTTTAGATACAAAGGGGGTAGAAAGAAGACATCCTTGAGAAGAACGCAAGAGTCTGGATGGTGCATACCGAGAAATTAGGGATGAGATGTAAGGAGGGGCAGAAGAATGTAAAGCTTTAAAAGTGAGGAGAAGAATGGAGTGTGAGATGCGGGATTTGATCGGAAGCCAGGAGAGGGATTTCATGAGGGGAGATGCTGAGACAGATCTAGGAAAGAGTAGAGTGATTCTGGCAGCAGCATTTAGGATAGATTGTAGGGGAGACAGGTGAGAGGCAGGAAGGCCGGACAGCAGGAGGTTACAGTAATCAAGACGGGAGAGAATGAGGGCCTGAGTCAGAGTTTTAGCAGTCGAAAAACAGAGGAAAGGGCATATCTTAGTTATATTGCGGAGGAAAAAGCGACAAGTTTTAGAAATGTTTTGAATGTGAGGGGCGAATGTGAGAGAGGAGTCGAATGTGACCCCTAGGCAGCGTGCTTGGGCTACTGGGTGAATGATTGTAGTTCCAACAGTAATGTGGAAGGAGGTAGTAGGGCCAGGTTTGGGAGGAAGTATGAGGAGCTCTGTTTTAGCCATGTTGAGTTTAAGGCGTTGGAGGGCCATCCAGGATGATATAGCAGAGAGACATTCAGAAACTTTGGTTTGTACAGCAGGTGTAAGGTCAGGTGTTGAAAAGTATATTTGTGTGTCGTCGGCATAGAGGTGATAATTAAACCCAAAAGATGTTATTAGGTCACCTAGAGAGAGTGTGTACAGAGAAAAGAGAAGAGGTCCCAGGACAGCCCTGGGGTACCCCCACAGAGAGATCAATAGAGGAGGAGGAGGTGTTAGCAGAAGAGACACTAAAAGTACGATGGGAGAGGTAGGATGAGATCCAGGATAGAGCTTTGTTCCGAGTACCTAGAGTATGGAGAATGTGGAGGAGAAGAGGGTGGTCCACAGTGTCAAATGCTGCAGAGAGGTCGAGTAATATGAGCAGAGTGTAATGACCTCTGTCTTTGGCAGCATGGAGGTCGTCAGTTATTTTAGTGAGGGCTGTTCCGTGGAGTGAGCAGTGCGGAAGCCAGATTGTAGAGGGTCTAGGAGAGAATAGGTGTTGAGAAAATGGAGCAAGCGAGAGAATACAAGACATTCAAGTAGTTTAGAGGCAAAAGGCAGGAGGGAGACAGGTCGATAGTTAGAAAGACAGGTAGGGTCAAGCTTGCTGTTTTTGAGTAATGGTATGACTGTTGCATGTTTGAAGGAGGATGGAAAGGTTCCAGAGCAGAGGGAGGAGTTAAAAATGTGTGTAAGCGTAGGGATTATAGTAGGAGCTAGAGGTTTTAGGAGATGGGAGGGAATGGGGTCAAGAGGGCAAGTGGTAGAGGGAGAAGAGGAGATCAACAGCGACACATCCTCCTCTGAGACAGTGGAAAAAGACTCAAGGAAGGCAGGAGGAGAGTTAGGAAGAGGTGTAGGATGGGGGGAAGAAACAGAGGGGATGTTCTGCCGTATGGATTCCACCTTTTCCTTAAAATAGTCAGCAAAGTCCTGAGCGGAGATGGAGGAAGGAGAGGCAGCTGAGGGTGGTTTGAGTAGAGTATCAAAGACAGAGAACAGTCGGCGTGGGTTAGACTTGTGCATGTTGATTAGTGCAGAAAAGTAGGCTTGTTTAGCTTGCGAGAGGGCAGAGTTGAAACAGGATAGCATAAATTTGTAGTGAAGGAAGTCTGCGAGAGTGTGAGACTTCCTCCAGAGGCGTTCAGAGGAACGAGTGGAGGAACGCAGCATGCGCGTGTGGGAATTTAGCCAGGGTCTAGGGTTAGAAGGGCGAGGGCGGCAGAGAGAAAGCGGGGCATGTAGTTCAAGAGACGAGGACAAGACAGAGTTGTACTTTCTGACCAGGTTGTCAGGGTCTGTAGCAGAGCTGAGAGAGGAGAGGGAGGAGTGTAAAGTGGACTCAAAGTCAGGTAAGTGAATAGAGCGCAGGTTTCTGCAGAACTGGGGGGTAGATGGAGGTGGAGAAGGGGAGAAGTGAGATAAAGAGAATGAGATGAGATGATGGTCAGAGAGAGGAAAAGGGGAAATGGAGAAATCAGAGAGAGAGAAGTTTTTAGTGAAAACCAGGTCTAAGTAGTGGCCATCCTTGTGGGTGCTGGCTGCAGTCCACTGTTGAAGGCCAAAAGAAGAGGTATGAGAAAGAGAGCGGGAAGCCCAAGAGAGAGAGGGGTCATCAATGTGGCAATTGAAGTCCCCAAGGAGAAGAACAGGGGAGTCTGAGGAGAGAAAGAAAGAAAGCCAGGATTCAAAGTGAGAGAGAAAGGCAGAAGGGGGATGAGTAGAGGTAGGTGGGCGATAGATGACCGCCACATGAACAGGGAGAGGAGAGAAGATCTGGACAGTGTGAGCCTCAAAGGAGGGAAAAGCAAGAGAGGGGGGAATAGGAAGGGTTCGGTAACGGCAGACAGAGGAGAGCAGGAGCCCCACGCCTCCACCCCTGCCATCAGGGCGCGGAGTGTGGGAGAAGGAAAGGCCACCATAGGAGAGGGCAGCTTCCAGAGCAGAGTCAGACTGAGTGAGCCAGGTCTCAGTTATAGCAAAGAGAAGCAGGGAGTGAGAGAGAAAGAAGTCATGTACAGAGAGGAACTTGTTAGAAAGAGAGCGTGCGTTCCAAAGGGCACAGGAGAAAGGGAGAGAGGAGGGAGGGTGGCAGGGGATGGGTATGAGGTTGGAGGGGTTGACACCAGAAGGAGTAGAAGTTGCATGTGGGAGGCGAGGACGAGAGCAAGTTGAAATAAGACAGGGACCAGGATTGGGAGAGATATCCCCAGAAGCAAGGAGGAGAAGCATGGATAGAAAGAGGATGTGTGAGGAGGATTTGTAGGGGTGTTTTTTAGTGCAGGGGATATAGCTGTGTGGTGTCAGAGGACGCAGGTAAGAAAGGAGTTCATGTGAACTGAGAAGTGGTGAAGAAAGGAGAGATGGAGATATATGAATAGAGTTTGAGACATACTGAGGCTGGTAGAAAGAAGTGCATAATTTGAGAAGAAGTGAAGTCACAGCAAATATAAATGGAAAAGGCAGCATCACAGCAGTAATGATGCAGTCTGGTATAGATGATATCCTCCTTTCCAGCGTAGATCAAATGCAGGAATCAGGGCCAGATGGGGTGTCCACTTCTTTCTCACTTCTTTTGAACTTCCTATAGGTTACTAATTACCTATAATAGCACACCGGTCTATTACAGGTTTGATTATTCTCCATCATTAAAGCTTTCCACATCTAAGAAATAACTTTGTTATAGTATGTGTGTGTGTGTGTGTGTGTGTGTGTGTGTGTATATATATATATATCTACTATATATTTCTGAAAGCACTGTATGTCTGCGTCCCTAGCGGCAATCTCATTGGTCCCTTGGCCTGCCCGCCCCCGCACACCTCTCATTGGCCTGAGGCAGAGTGACGGGCAAAAAAAAAACACACACACACACACACACACACACACACACCCTCACACACCCTCACACACCCTCACACACACCCTCACACCCCCCCCCCTCACACACACACACCCTCACTCTCCCCCGTCAGTTGGACCGCAGCTCACCTTCCACACACCCCCCCCCCCTCCCGGTGCCCCTCACTCTCTCCCCCCACCTCACCCAAATCCCCACGCTCCGCAACATCCCCAGCCGCACCATCACCCTCACCGTGCGCCGCGGCCCTCCTGCTCAGCAGCAAACTCCAGGCTCCTCCCCCCTCGTGGCGCGGCCCGGGCCTCCTGCTCTCCCCCTCACGTGCGTCGGCTCCCGGAGAGGGGAAGCGCGGCGCGGGACTCCCTCTCACGTGCGCCGCTACCGGAGAGGGGAAGCGCGGGACTCCCCATCACGTGCGCCGCTACCGGAGAGGGGAAGCGCGGCGCGGGACTCCCCCTCACGTGCGCCGCTACCGGAGAGGGGAAGCGCGGCGCGGGTCTCCCCCTCACGTGCGCCGGCTCCCGGACGGAGGGGAAGCGCGGTGAGGGTCTCCTGCACTCACCCTCACGTGCACCGGCTCCCGGACGGAGGGGAAGCGTGGCGCGGGTCTCCTGCCACTCTTGCCCCCCCCCAGCTTCCCGAACTCACCTCCTGCCCCAGCCAGATGCCACGGGGTCAAGGTAAGTCACCCACCGTCTCCCACCCACGCACTGTTACTCAGTCACCCAGTCACCCACACACCCACCCAGTCACTTTCACCCAGTCACCCACCCACTCACTCAGTCACCCACCCAGTCACCCACCCACTCAGTCACCCACCCAGTCACTTTCACCCAGTCACCCACCCACTCACTCAGTCACCCACCCACTCAGTCACCCACCCACCCACTCAGTAACCCACCCACCCACTAACTTAGTCACCCACCCACTCACTCAGTCAAGTCACCCACCCACTCACTCAGTCAAGTCACCCACCCACTCACCCACCCACTCACCCACCCACTCACCCACCCACTCACCCACTCACCCACCCACTCACCCACTCACCCACCCACCCATGTCAACTCACCCACCCACCCACTCACCTCAGTCAACTCAGTCACCCACCCATTCAGTCAGTCACCCAGTCACCCACCCATTCAGTCAGTCAGTCACCCACTCACCCACCCAGTCACCCACTCACCCAGTCAGTCACCCACTCACCCACCCAGTCAGTCACCCACTCACCCACCCAGGCAGTCACCCACTCACCCACCCAGTCAGTCACCCACTCACCCACCCAGTCAGTCACCCACTCACCCACCCAGTCAGTCACCCACTCACCCACCCAGTCAGTCACCCACCCACCCAGTCAGTCACCCACTCACCCACCCGTCAGTCACCCACTCACCCACCCGTCAGTCACCCACTCACCCACCCAGTCAGTCTCCCACTCACCCACCCAGTCAGTATCCCACTCACCCACCCAGTCAGTCTCCCACTCACCCACCCAGTCAGTCTCCCACTCACCCACCCAGTCTCCCACTCACCCACCCAGTCAGTCTCCCACCCAGTCAGTCTCCCACCCAGTCAGTCTCCCACCCAGTCAGTCTCCCACCCAGTCAGTCTCCCACCCACTCTCCCACTCAGTCTCCCACTCACCCACCCATTCAGTTTCCCACTCACCCACCCATTCAGTTTCCCACTCACCCACCCATTCAGTTTCCCACTCACCCACCCATTCAGTTTCCCACTCACCCACCCATTCAGTTTCCCACTCATCCACCCATTCAGTTTCCCACTCATCTACCCATTCAGTTTCCCACTCACAAACCCATTCAGTCTCCCACTCACCCACCCATTCAGTCTCCCACTCACCCACCCATTCAGTCTCCCACTCACCCACCCATTCAGTCTCACACTCACCCACCCATTCAGTCTCACACTCACCCACCCATTCAGTCTCACACTCACCCACCCATTCAGTCTCACACTCACCCACCCATTCAGTCTCACACTCACCCACCCAGTCTCACCCAAAACCACCCACCCAGTCACTGACCCCACCCACCCACTCACCGACCCCACACACCCAGTCACTGACCCACCCAGTCACCGACCCCAGTCACTGACCCACCCAGTCACCGACCCTGAAAAAGTCACCCAATCACCGACCCACCCACCGACCCAAAGTCACCCACCCACCCAAAGTCACCCACCCACCAACCCAGAGTCAGCCACCCACCCACCCACCCACCGACCCAAAGTCACCCACCCACCGACCCAAAGTCACCCACCCACCGACCCAAAGTCATCCACCCCCGACCCAACTCACCCACCCACCGACCCAATTCACCCACCCAACCACCGACCCAAAGTCACCCACCGACCCAAAGTCACCCCCCCACCGACCCAAAGTCAAACCGACCCAAAGTCACCCACCCACCGACCCAAAGTCACCCACCCAGCAACCCAAAGTCACCCACCCACCCACCGACCCAAAGTCACCCACCCACCCACCGACCCAAAGTCACCCACACACCGACCCAAAGTCACCCACCCACCGACTCAAAGTCAAACCGACCCAAAGTCACCCACCCAGTCACCAACCCAAAGTCACCCACTCAGTCACCAACCCACCCACCCACTCAGTCAAGTGTCACCCACCCACACAGTCACCCACACACTCAGTCAACTCAGTCACCCACCTAGCTGTCAAGGGGGGGGGCGGAAGCCTAACCCTGTCGTACGTCCCCCCCAAATTACATCCCGGGCAACGCCAGGTCTCTCAGCTAGTATATTATATATATAGACTGTGTTCGACAATCCTATACATTTGCATGCCTGGGGCGAGTGGATTTAACATCTGGGCAAGCTCCTATTGGCCCAAGCAGCACAGGTGTTTTTTTTAAATTTCCCTGCTCGCCCTGAAATTTTCCCTGCTCGCCCTGAAATTTTCTCTGCTCGCCCTGAAATTTTCCCTGCTCGTGCTGAAAAAAAAAACCTCCCCCTACCTGACAGCTGATTGGCGCGCGCTCCCAGGCTTTGTGGGCGCGCGGCCAGGCTCTATATGAGCCCGCCCCCAACGAGCTGCCATTCTTTCTGGCCGGAGATCTGTTGGAGAGTAAGTTCTCTCTAATCCTCCATCCTGCAGCCCCTCTGTTCCCTTCCCTGCAAGCCAAGGTGTTCCCCCTTACTCCCCGCATCCCCTCGATACCCGCGCGGGGCGGGAGATGGTAGTGGGGGTGTTCCCCCCTTCTCTCCCTGGTCCCGGCTTCCCGTGCGTGGCGGGAGATGGTAGCGGGGGTGTTCCCCCTTCTCTCCCCGGTCCACGCTTACCCTGGCTTTCAGCGCGGAGGTGTTCCCACTTCCCATTCCCCCCGATCCCTGCGCGGGGCGGGAGATGGTAGCGGGGGTGTTCCCCCCTTACCCCCTTGGTCTCCGCTTCCCCACAGTCCCTTGGCTGCCCACTCAGGGCGGGAGATGGTCGCGTGGGGGCGAGCGGGGCAGTGGTGGTGGTGCTCGGTCGCGCGTCCTTTCCTCTCTTCTTCCCCCTGTCCCGTGTGTGTGTGTGTGCATGGGAGAATGTGTGTGTGTGCATGGGAGAATGTGTGTGTGTGCATGGGAGAATGTGTGTGTGTGCATGGGAGAATGTGTGTGTGCATGGGAGAATGTGTGTGTGTGTATGGGAGAGTGTGTGTGTGTGCATGGGAGTGTGTGTGTGTGTGTGTGTGTGCATGGGAGAGTGTGTGCATGGGAGAATGTGTGTATGTGTGTGTATGGGAGAGTGTGTGTGCATGGGAGAGTGTGTGTGTGTGCATGGGAGAGTGTGTGGATGGTAGAATGTGTGTGTGTGTGTAGGATACCAGAAGTGTCCACCCCACCCCATCACCCCCCACCCCATCACCCCCCCACCCAATCACCAAGTCACCCCAACCAATCACCCCGTCACCCCACCCAATCACCCAATCTCCCCATCACCCCACCCAATCACCCAATCTCCACATCACCCCACCCAATCACCCAATCTCCACGTCACCCACCCAATCTCCCCGTCCTCCCACCCAATCACCCCACCCACCCAATCACCCCCCCTGTCTCTCACCCCCTGTCTCTCGTACCCTGTCTCTCGCCCCATGCTCTCTGCCTCTCGCCCTCTCTCTCTGCCTCTCGCCCTCTCTGCGTCTCGCCCTCTCTCTCTGCCTCTCGCCCTCTCTCTCTGCCTCTCGCCCTCTCTTTCTGCCTCTCGCAGGGGGTGGGGCTCAAGGTTGCATGGTACAGATCTGTTATGGGGGTGAGTGGCAGGGGGGGGGGTACCCGCGACGGAGGTAGGGTGCTCCCGGCCGGATAATCTGTTAAATAAAACATTGTTTGGTTGATTGTAACAAGTCTTTTATGCTGTCTACAGTTATTCCTAATGTATTTGTCCCATTCTACACCCAGTCAGTCAGTCAGTCACCCAGTCAGTCACCCAGTCAGTCAGTCACCCTGTCAGTCACCCAATCAGTCAGTCAGTCACCCAGTCAAGTCAGTCATTCACCCACCCAGTCAGTCAGTCACCCAGTCAGTCAGTCACCCAGTCAAGTCAGTCACTCACCCACCCAGTCAGTCACCCAGTCAGTCAGTCACTCACCCACCAAGTCAGTCAGTCACTCACCCAGTCAGTCAGTCAGTCACCCAGTCAGTCAGTCACCCACCCAGTCAGTCACCCACCCAGTCAGTCAGTCACCCACCCAGTCAGTTAGTCACCCAGTCAGTCACCCAGTCAGTCAGTCACCCAGTCAGTCACCCACCCAGTCAGTCAGTCACCCAGTCAGTCACTCACCCACCCAGTCAGTCACCCACCCAGTCAGTCACCCACCCAGTCAGTCACTCACCCACCCACCCAGTCAGTCACCCAGTCACTCACCCACTCAGTCAGTCAGTCACTCACCAACCCACACCGTCAGTCACCCACCCAGTCAGTCACTCACCCACCCACCCAGTCAGTCACCCAGTCACTCACCCACTCAGTCAGTCAGTCACTCACCAACCCACACCGTCAGTCACCCACCCAGTCAGTCACTAACCCAGTCAGTCAGTCACCCACCCAGTCAGTTAGTCACCCAGTCAGTCAGTCACCCAGTCAATGAGTCAAACAAGTAGTCAGCGGTCTACACATAATAATGTATTGAGGTTTTGAAATAATTTGTAACTTGCTTTGTTCCAGATCTGACTAGAAAGCTTCAAACAGGAGACCTCTGAATCCCCCTAACCCAGAAGACAGGTAGGGAACGTCTGCACTCGTGTGTATTTGCTGACAGTTATGCTTTAATTTTGTCTTGGGATTGTTAGCAATCACTTATATTCGCAAAATGTATTAAATTTGCAATGGGGCGGGGCTAGGGGGCGAGTAGATTTTTTGGGTCGGCGAGTAGATTTTGGGGTGATTTGTCGAACACTGTATATATATATATGGACTCTGATATTTACTGGGTAAAATACACTATTAAATACAATCTAAGGAAACAGATCTATCAATCGGTTACCCAATATTCAGAGAGATTTCCTATCCATGGTTCCTATAATCACATAGGTTCCTCTTCCATGTTTTGTTTTTAAATTTAATATATCTAGTTCTTTGTATATTGAACAATATTTAATGTTATGTATTGAGTTATTAAAAGTTATGTTCTAAATGTTTTCCTGTGACATTAATACGTCCACAAATATTGTTTAGTTTGTGGCTCCAGCAATAACCCATTGTGCCTGACTTTAGTAGGCGTGTTCCAACTCTAAAAGGGATGATTTTCTCTGTCTCTAATCTTGTACTGTTCATCACTATGATTCACTAGGCAGCACCCTGATATAAAGAGTCATTTAAAGGGTACCACATTAATAAAAGGCTACCCAGGAAGAGCAAAGTCTCCCCTCTGTTACTGTGCAACACTAACACCAGCACCTGCAGCTTTGTAACAAAGAAACAGCCCTGATTCAATGCTACTGTATGGGATTCTTTCTGTTTCACTCAAATTTGCTTACAGTTTTTCTGCAGACAGACTGTGTCTCATATCCACAAAACGATGCTAAGCTTTATGATTAATATGAATGGAAGTAAAAGCGTGCTAAAGATTAGCCCCCTTTGGTGCACCTGGACTTGTGGTTGATGCAGATTTCTAGGCAAAGGGATTTACAACAGCAAAAGAGAGTCCGAAAAATGATGCACTTAGTTGCAGATTATAATACATGTGGCATGTAAATCCTTCGGGGGACTCCCCAAATCCCAAGGAGGCGAGTGCAAAATACCCAGATACTGTATAAGAAGAAGAAAATACAGCTGTTTGGGGGCAATTTCACTCCCCAATTTCCTTGACACGTAAAGTTCTAATCTCGCACATCCCCGGGCAGGTTTGAGATACTTAAAACCAGAGACAGAACATGAAACACAGACAGGGCCCAGTGCTACAGTGGCGGCACGCTTTATGCGGCCGCCACCGCGGTGTGGGGAAATTTTCGATAAACCGGCGGCTCATTTGGGGTTTTCCCTGGCGCGTGCCGCGCGTCACTCTGGCGCCGGTCACACGTTCCAGGGTTCCCCGGCATCCCCGAAGGCTGCAGAGGCAGCAGGGGTAAGGGGGAAGCTGCGCAAAGCTGGAGCAGCCAGGGGGAGCAGCCAGGGGTTCGGGGAGGGGAAGCCTTTTAATTAAACACGCGGGAAGGGGAAGATGCGGCTCGCTCGCGGCTCCGTTTTGGCGCCAGCCGGGCTCCAGCTGAAAAAAGCCCCGGCCATAACGGACAAATGTTAGAATAAACTGTGTCGGTGCAGTACATCCAAAGACACAAATACACAGTACAGTGCCTAAATATATATATAGATATAGATATAGATATCTTATTCAAAAGATCTATATATATATATTTAGGCACTGTACTGTGTATTTGTGTCTTTGGATGTAGCACTGGGCTCTGTCTGTGTTTCATGTTCTGTCTCTGGTTTTAAATATATATTGCCATGCTCAGTAGCACTCCTCTTTGACACTTATGCGCATATATATATGTTGTGGTTATTTTGGGGGTTCAATATTAGCTTATAGGGGTCCTGTAAGGTTTGAGATACTCACAGGACAGGGCAGTGAGCGGCCGTGATGATCCAGTAAGGGTTGAGGAGAGATCCCCCACAGTAATGGATTCCTGTGCGGTCCTGTTAATCAAACATCAATATGAATGGAAGTTGGTGTTTTTCTTACCTGCATTCTCACCCTATTGCAGGGGTGGGCCACTCCAGTCCTCTAGGGCCACCAACAGGTCAGGTGTTAAGGATATCCCTGCTTCAGCACAGATGGCTCAAACAGTGGCTCAGTCAACAACTGCACCACCTGTGCTGAAGCAGGGATATCCTGAAAAACAACCTGCTGGTGTCCCTTGTGAACTAGAGTTGGCCACCCCATATTGGATCGGGATCCATAAGAGGAGTGGCTGGAGTAATTTACTAATACTACAGTTAAAGAAACATTCCCTGATAATACCCCCCTCACCCCCCTCATCCTCCCTTGTTTAAGAGCGGTGAGCCTGTTACCGATAAGTGTCCAGCCGTCAATCATGGGCTAGCATATGGTGTCCGGGGTCAGTACTTGACCCCCCGCGGACCGCATTTGTAGCTCGTGGCTATATTTGGTTTGTACGTGTCTGTGCGGATGGGAGTTGGGATCCCGGCGCTGACTAACCTAACATTTCTCAATCTGCGCCATCAGCGGCAAAAAATAACCAAATGTAAATCACTTTGGTCGCGTCGCGTCGAATACCTGATTGGTGCAATTTAAATCCATTCAGAATGATGTGTATTTTATTTATTTATCATCAGAGCTAGTAAATGTAAAGCGTTACTGTAATATTATTTCTATTACCCATACTGGGAAAATAATTCATTTTGTTCCCCTATATAACTAAACGCCCGCGCTGAGTCAAATACTTTATATGGGTTGGTACATAGCAATTTCATTCTGCGCTAAACAGACTTTTTAGGGTTTTCGGCAACTTGAACAATTTTGTTCTGCTTATTTTTGACCCCACTGAAATAATCTCTTTTTAGTACGTAGCATATACAGTAATATATTGATCCAGAGGAACGAACACAAACCCCACTTACTGTCTGCGCTATATTTACTATGCATTGTTACTCCATCAACACCTTCCGTGTCAGATCACAGCCCAATCATTTCAATGGACATTAACTACGCAGTGCTGGGAGGCATCTTGTAGCGTAGCGCTGCTTAGTAAATATGGCCCTATGTCCCATAAGGACGGGATTCCTTCCTGACTCCAGTATTGGCAATCAGATACCTCCCAGGATCAATATTCTTCTTATGCCCCCACACTCCCTATTTGTTTTTACTCTGCTTATATAACTGCTGTTCCCACATTGTACCATGTCACTATAAATAATAATAATATTTGGCATATCCCTGTATACCTTTCCCTTGATAAA
>NC_134501.1:26559703-26601102 GCF_040206685.1 Ascaphus truei | reverse complement strand
TGAAGTGGAGGGGGGGTGAGGGGAGGTGGAAGGGAGGGGAAGTGGAGTGAGGGGTGGAGGGGAGGTGGAGTGAGGGGGTGGAGGGGAGGTGAAGCGGGGTGGAGGGGAGGTGAAGGGGGTGTGGAGGGCTGGGGGGGAGTGAGGGTAGATGAAGGGGGGGTGGAGGGGGGGGAGGTGGTGGGAAGGGGGGGAGGTGGTGGGAAGGGGGGGAGGTGGAAGGGGGGGGAGGTGGGAAGGTGGGAGTGAAGGTGGGGGTGGAGGGGGCAGTGAAGGGGGGGTGAAGGTGGGGGTGGAGGGGAGGTGAAGCGGGGTGGAGGGGAGGTGAAGCGGGGGTGGAGGGGAGGTGAAGCGGGGGTGGAGGGGAGGTGAAGCGGGGGTGGAGGGGAGGTGAAGGGGGGGTTGGAGGGGGGTGGACGAGGGGAGGTGAAGGGGGGGGGTGGAGGGGAGGTGAAGGGGGGGTGGAGGAAGGTGAAGGGGAGGGGTGGAGTGTAGGTGAAGGGAGGGGTGGAGGTGAAGGGGGGGGTGGAGGGGAGGTGGAGGGGGAGGTGAAGGGGGGGGTGGAGGGGAGGTGGAGGGGGGGTGGAGGGGAGGTGAAGGGGGGGGTGGAGGGGAGGTGAAGAGGGGGGTGGAGGGGAGGTGAAGAGGGGGGTGGAGGGGAGGTGAAGGGGGGGGGGTGGAGGGGAGGTGAAGAGGGGGGTGGAGGGGAGGTTAAGGGGGGGGTGGAGGGGAGGTGAAGGGGGGGGGGGTGGAGGGGAGGTGAAGGGGGGGGGGGTGGAGGGGAGGTGAAGAGGGGGGTGGAGGGGAGGTTGAGGGGGTGGAGGGGAGGTTAAGGGGGGGTGAAGTGGAGGGGGGTGGAGGGAAGGTGAAGGGGGGGAGGTGAAGGGGGGGGTGGAGGGGGGTGGAGGGGAGGTGGAGGGGAGGTGAAGGGGGGGGTGGAGGGGAGGTGAAGGTGGGGTGAGGGGAGGTGAAGGTGGGGTGGAGGTGAAGGGGGGTGGAGGGGGGGGTGGAGGGAGGTGAAGAGGGGGGTGGAGGGACGTTAAGGGGGGGGGGGTGGAGGGGAGGTTAAGGAGGGGGTGGAGGGGAGGTTAAGGGGGGTGAAGTGGAGGGGGGGTGAGGGGAGGTGGAAGGGAGGGGAAGTTGGAGTGAGGGGTGGGTGAGGGGAGGTGAAGGCCGCTCACTCACCCGTCCGGCAGCTCCCACGTGGATCTGAGGCGGGAGGAAGCGTGTTGTGGCCGCTCCCCCGCTGTGTCCCTGGCGCGCGCTCGCTCACTCCGCTCCCCCGCTGACTGTAGCGGAGCCGGGGGGGGGGGGGGTGGAGGGGAAGTGAATGAGGGAAGGTGAAGGGGGGTGAGCGGAGGTGAAGGCCGCTCACTCACCCGTCCGGCAGCTCCCTCACCCGTCCGGCAGCTCCCTCACCCGTCCGGCAGCTCCCACGTGGAGGGGGGGGGTGAAAGCGCGGGAAACAGGGAGAGGCGGAGCCTCCGGGACCGGTGTTGAAGAGAGCGGGAGATGTGCTGCTAACACTGTGAGCCCCGCTAATGTATGTAACACCGTGTGTGTGGGGGGGTTGTGTGTGTTTAGTGATGTGTGTGTGTGTGTGTGTGTGTGTGTGTATAGTGATGTGTGTGTGTGTGTATAGTGATGTGTGTGTGTGTGTGTGTATAGTGATGTGTGTGTGTATAGTGATGTGTGTGTGTATAGTGATGTGTGTGTGTATAGTGATGTGTGTGTGTATAGTGATGTGTGTGTGTATAGTGATGTGTGTATAGTGATGTGACTCTCATTGGCCTGCGTCCAATGCCCGCCCCCGCACACCTCTCATTGGCCTGCGTCCCACCCCTCACTGACTCTCATTGGCCTGCGTCCAATGCCCGCCCCTGCACACCTCTCATTGGCCTGCGTCCAACACCAATGCCCTAATACTTCCACACTGTCCCACCCCTCACGCTTTGCTTTTGCAACACCTAATCCTCTAATCCTCAACCTGCTCTGGGGCCACGCTTCACAGCTATCAAAACCTTCACGTCTGCTACCACAGACTGCCGAATCAGGTACAGCAGTGTTTCCCAAACTGTGCGCCGCGGCGCCCTGGTGCGCCGCGGCTTGGCTAGAGGGGCGCCGCGATCAGGGCCGCCAGCAGCGGGAAACAAGGGCTGCTAGCTCATTTAAAAAAAAAAAAAAAACCTCTGAGGGGAAGCAGAGGAGCGGTCACGTGACCGCTCCCATCCAATGGGGCTGCAGCCTGCCCGGCATTGCAACTGCAGAGCCACCAGACAGCACCAAGGTGTGTGTGTGTGTGTGTGTGTGTGTGTGTGTGTGTGTGTGTGTGTGTGTGTGTGTGTGTGTGTGTGTGTGTGTGTGTGTGTGTGTGTGTGTGTGTGACACACTGTCAATTGCCTTTAGAATTACGTCATTAAAAGAAACATGGCCGTCCTCACATGGTACTGTAGCCAATCAGAGCGTGGGAACTCAATCTCAACTCTGATTGGCTCTAGTATACCATGTGACAGAGGCTTGCGGGAGAACGGATGTGACGTCATTGAAAGCCTGTCACATGGTACTAGAGCCAATCAGAGTAGGGATAGACTTCCCACGCTCTGATTGGCTACTGTACCATGTGAGGACGGCCATGTTTCTTTTAATGACGTCATCTTAAAGGCAATTGAAGCAAAGCCATTCTGATTGGCTGTGCTTTCATTGCCTTTAAGTGACGACATCATTTTTTTTTCTCGCCCAAAACACATGGTTTTCACGGCCCAATCAGGGCCGTGGGAACATGATGAAAATGTGACGTCATAGGCCTTTAAAAGCCTATGTCGTCTCATTTTGAAGCAAGACGCCGAGGAGGAAGGACCTCCTACAGAAGAAGAAGGCCAGGGCGTGGCCGTACAAGACAAGAAGACCCCGGAAGAGAGCCGCAGATAGAAGAAAGAAGAATACAGATGAAGATGGATTACAAATAGAAGACCCGTGGATTGTTTTGGATTTTTGTTTTAATGTTTATTATTTTATGGTTTGTTATTTTATGGGTTCCTGTGCCTGGTGGATTGGTTCGAAAGTAAGCTGTTCAACGGGAGTCGGTGAGTGGGTCAAGTAATGGTAAGTGAACTAAAGAAATGTATTTTATTTAACTTGTTAATTTTTTTAAAAGCTTTTTTAACATGTGTATTTATTTATTTTTGGTATATCATTTCTTGCCACTGTATGTATGTATGTATGTATGTATGTATGTATGTATGTATGTATGTATGTATGTCTGTCTAGAGCGATATGTACATACAGGGTAAGAAATGATGTTGTTTTAAAAGCTTGATTTGCTGTGTTTTAAATTATTTTTGTTATGCTGCTATGCATAAATGTGTGTATAATGTATTTTAAAATTAGATAGATGTAATTGTTGCTATTGTATGGTGTACTTTAGGTCATGGTGAGGCTTGCTTTTGTAGATTGTATTCTTGTTGGTACTTATATTTTTTCACAGGATAACTTGTTCTGTTCAACGCTTGAATTACTTAATTGTTTAATTGTTAGGGATGGAATGTAAATTGTTTAGGGATGTAATTAATGAATGCTAATTCATTTATGTTGACTGGATTGGTTTAAATAGTATACTTGTTTGGATGTATTGGTATTTTGTTTGGAATATGTTATTGTTAACATTCATTTGCAGAATGTATATGGTGCATAGATTGTATGCATCATATATACAATGTAAAAGCAATGTTTTGATTGTCATTTGAGGTTTTTGATTGGCATTTGAGGATTTTGATTGGAAGATCAGATTGGATTATTAAAGGAAATTAATTTTATTGTAGTGTGTCTGTATGGAGAAGTGGTATTTGTAGTACAGCATGTTTTTGATAACCCTTCTACATTTATTTGTATATTGGTTCATCATGTGTGTGAATATATATATATACTAGCTGAGAGACCCGGCGTTGCCCGGGATGTGAACCGTGAATAAGTATGTGTAAATACTCACACTGCACACTGCACACACACTGCTCACACTGCACACACATTGGTCATTGCTCACACTGCACACACTGACACACTGCTCATTGCTCACACTGCACAGTGCACCACACACACACACACACACACACACACACACACACACACACTCACACTCACACTCACACTCACACTCACACACACACACACTCACACTCACACACACTCACACACACTCACACACACTCACACACACTTACACACACTTACACACACTTACACACACTTACACACACTTACACACACTTACACACACTTACACACACTTTCAAACAGTTTCACACAGTCATAGACACTTACACAGACTTACACACACTCACACACACTCTCACACTGTGAAACACTTACACACACTGTCACACACAGTCACACACAGTCACAGACACTTACACACAGTTTCACACAGTCACAGACACTTACACACACTTACACACACTCACAGACACTCACACACAGTCTCACACAATTACACACAGCAGCACCAACACCCGCTCCCACCCCCCTCCTCCTGCGCAGGCATCGGGGGGACAACGGTGGGGAGAAGGTGAAGCGGGGACTGGAGGGGCATCCCCCCTCCCATCTCACGTCCCGCGGTCTGTCACGCGGTGACAGGGGGGAGCCGGGACCGGAGGGGCATCCCCCCTCCCATCTCCAGTCCCGCGGCCTGTCACGCGGTGACAGGGGGGATCCGGGACCGGAGGGGCATCCCCCCTCCCATCTCCAGTCCCGCGGCCTGTCACGCGGTGACAGGGGGGAGCCGGGACCGGAGGGGCATCCCCCCTCCCATCTCACATCCCGCGGCCTGTCACGCGGTGACAGGGGGGAGCCGGGACCGGAGGGGCATCCCCCCTCCCATCTCACGTCCTGCGGCCTGTCACGCGGTGACAGGGGGGAGCCGGGACCGGAGGGGCATCCCCCCTCCCATCTCACGTCCCGCGGCCTGTCACGCGGTGACAGGGGGAGCCGGGACCGGAGGGGCATCCCCCCTCCCATCTCACGTCCCGCGGCCTGTCACGCGGTGACAGGGGGAGCCGGGACCGGAGGGGCATCCCCCCTCCCATCTCCTGTCCCGCGGGGTGAAGGGGTGAAGACGCGCTGATGCGGCGGCCATTTTGTATTTTCCGCGACCGCGTTATAAGGGGGTTTACGACAGGAAGGCTTTATTTGAACGGTTAAGCAGTGTGTCGCATGAGGCTGAAGGTGAGTCGGGGGGGGTGTTTGTGGGGGGGAGTGTTTGTGTGGGGGGGGGGGTGTTTGGGGGGGGGTGTTTGGGGAGGGGGTGGTGGGTGGCGGGGGGGGGGTGGGTTTGTGTGGCACCGGAGTGTTTTTGGAGTGTTGTATTGCACGGTATATGAGTAAATTTGGTGCCGACAGGAAGGCTTTATTTTTCCGGTGAAGCAGTGTGTCGCATGAGGCTGAAGGTGAGTTGTGTTGTGTCCTGTGGTTTTCAGGTGCTTACACAATATATATAGAGAGTCTGTACCTGATTCCTTTTGGTGGTAGCAGCCGGTGAGGGTTTAGTGCGTTGAGAGGTGAGAGGGTTTAGTGCGTTCAGAGATGAGAGCTGTGAAGCGTCGTCTCCCAGAGCAGTGAGAGTTAGGTGCGTTCCCAAAGCTCAGTGAGGGCTGGGAGAGTGAGGCAGTGGTGAGGTGTGCGGGGGCGGGCCAAGGGGGCCTTGAAACAGTGGTGTGAGTGTGTCAGGCCAATGAGAGGTGTGGGGGGCGGGCCAAGGGGGTGGTGTCAGTGTGTGAGGGGGTGGGCCAAGGGGGTGGTGTGAGTGTGTGACGCCAATGAGAGGTGTGGGGGGCGGGCCAAGGGGGTGGTGTGAGTGTGTGAGGCCAATGAGAGGTGTGTGGGGGCGGGCGGGGGCGGGCGGGGCAAGGGACCAATGAGATTGCCGCTAGGGACAGGGAACACACCAGGGAAAAATACATACATACATACATACATACATACATACATACATACAATGCTTTCAGAAATATATAGTAGATATATATATATCTCTGTATATATATATATAGTTGCATGGTGAAGCCACTGTACAAATGAATGGGTGAAGTGCGGGTATTGGGCCAGTGTGGCTTAACCCCTTAATTACCTTTGCGGTTATTATCTGATAAGGTGTTTAAGGGGTTAATTGACATCTGAATGTAATTGCAATGTATTGGCTTTATATTGGCTATGTATTTTGTGGGCAACGAAAGAAAAGGATGTTGCTGGCGACGGGGGCTTTTATTGATGAGGTCAGTAGTACTTTATTTATTTTAATATGCTGGTTAATGTGTTTAATAATGGCAAATAATCTATTATGAGAGTGTATAGGAGAGGAAAGATCCCTAATTGATGCACTCAACTCTACTAATATATACAACAAATAATTTTATTATTAAAGCAAAGGTAAACATATGAACTAGTTAAAACCTAAAGAGTTGCGCTGGAGGAAAACCGTGTAAGGTTTTACTATTGTCAGATGGCATATATATATATATATCAATGCCAAATATGCAAGCGTAGATACACACACTTAGATCATAGAGGTAAGTCCCCACAGGGACTGGGAAGGGTGAGGAGTGATCCTATCTGATTGAGTGATCAAAGTTCTTATATGCTGAGTGATGCCCTATGTTAAAGGCATCTTATGCCACTGCAGCAATGGTAACTCCGATTTAAACTGCTTACTGAGACATGGTGGAAAGTAATTTGTCTCATAAGCTAATGGAGAGGTCCCCGTAGTGGAGCACACCAGTTATTAAACAATGGATCTACTCACAGATGCGTCCGGTGTGTATAGTGACCATAAGTGTGACCGTAGTCACTGTTGATCACTCGGTCCTGCTATTCTACGGAGCCAATACTAAACACCCTAAATCCACCTCTTACTTGCTAGTGGGATCCACATCAGTGGCCCACATCATCGTTTAAAACTGATCTAAGTAGCTGTACCGCTGCAGACAAGGACTGAACACCTATGTGTTCGTCACGCAACTGAAGTCACTGTGACGTCATCCCGACGCTCGTTTCGTTCCTAGAGGACGGAACTTCTTCGGGGGTAGGAGGTTCCCTGCAGAGGTCTGCTATTTCAAGCCCACGGTTGCCATGGTAATGTATTGACGTCACCAGATAGGAGTAAAGTCCTTGCCTGGAGCCTGGCAGAACAGTGAGCTGCATTTAAAGTGATGTGAATGCTGCCTCATACCTGGGATAACCTACTATCTAAAAACAAGGTAAGTATTATAATAAAAATGATATAAAGAAACCCAATGACTGCTGTGACTTTATTTCTGGCATGTTGCAGTATTTGACACAATTTTGTCTCTACTCAAATACTATACACATTGTGTAACACTATTGCTAGTTTGTGTTATTATATCTGGCATGTTGCTGTATTTGATGGAATGCCAACATTATGTATTATGGCAGAAGTATACACCCCACAGCACAATATCAGATTACATGATGTATAATTATTAACAATGCATTTGATCTTTGTAATTGTCTTAGCTTATGTCAGATTTATAATAAGGCAAGATCATATTGCAATACAGCTCCATATTAAATGGCATTATCATAGGAAAGTGACACTCTAGATGTTACTATAGGAACGCAGTGTAGTTGAAATCCTCATTTGACCCATTAGGGAATTGCGTTCCCAGGTTAAAGATCCATCTTGCCTCTTTCCTTAATAGGGCATTGTCAATGTCCCCTCCACGAAGTCCCAGAGAGACATGTTCAATGCCTTGAAAATGGACCGATGTTATGTCCCCCCGGTGTAACAAGTTAACATGTCGTGCTAAGGGAGTGTCTGCACTATTCCTAATGGTGCTGGCATGTTCTAAAATGCGGCGACGCAGTTGGCGTGATGTTTTGCCAACATACATCAGCCTACATTTGCAAGTTGCTAGATAAACCACGCCACATGTTTTACAGTTAAAAAAATTCTTTTATCCTGTATGTTTTTGAACCATCAGCATTCTGAAAAGTTTTTAGAGCTAATAAAGTTGCAAGCTTTCCAGGCTCCACATTTGAAGGTGCCTGTTGTAGTATTGGTCATCCAAGTTGTCATTGCAGGTGTTTTGTAGAGGCTGTGTACCAAAGAGTCCGACAGATTTTTGGATCTTCTAAATGTAATGGAGGGGGTGTCAAAAAGCACTGTCCTGTATGTTTCATCCTCTAAAAGGATATGCCAGTGCTTACTGATCACTCTTTTAATTTCCCTCCACTGTTTACTGTACGTACCAATAATTCTAATTGGACTCAATTGAGTATCTATCGTTTTTTTTACCGTACAGTAAGTGTTTCTGTCAGACTGTTTGGCACGTTTATATGCCTTGTTGATGCAACTTTTACTATAACCTCTATTTAAATATTTCCTCCTCATCACATCAGACTGTTTTTCAAACTCCTGATTGGTTGAACAGTTTCTTTTGACTCGTAGGAACTTTCCAATGGGGATTCCTTCAACCCAAGGTTTTGGATGATGGCTAGAGAACAGTAATAAATTATTGGTGGCTGTAGTTTTAGTATGAACCGTGGACTGCAGTAAACCTTCCTCATCTTCGTAAATTTCCAAATCCAGAAAGATAATTTTATTCTGGTTAATTTCACTGGTTAGTCGCAAGTTGTGCTCATTCTGGTTCATAGCCTTTACAAAATTATTAAACTGTTCCACTGTTCCATTCCACACACAGCACGTCGTCAATATAGCGAGACCACAATTCGACGTGGTGTGTGTGTATGCATCTCCTGAGTAAAAACCTTTGTTTCCTCCCACCATCCAAGGTAAATGTTGGCATACGTTGGTGCACACGTCGTGCCCATCGCTGTCCCTTGTAATTGGTGGTAAAAAGTGCACTTAAACAGAAAATAATTATGTTTCAACACGAAATTCAAGAGTTCGAGTATAAAATGATTATGTTTTTGTTACTCTGAACTTCTTGCTCTTAGGAAATGTGAACATGCCAGTACCTATCTGGACCAAAGCACAGAGCATTCCGAGCATTTCCATCTTCTGCCCGTGTCTCACCCTTCCAGTGCGGGTCCACCCAGCGGAGCGCTATCACTGTATGTCGTCATCCCTACCTGTGTCCCGTCAGCTTATTGTCGGTACTGTCACTTCGAAGGAGAACGCATTTCAGTTTATTAAGGCAGTATGGTGGCGGCATTCACCCCGGGGATGTCTGAATGGGCTAGCCACGGGGCCCAGACTTTTAGAAAGTTTGTGCCGGTGTCATTGACCAGACTCGTCAACTGTTCCGTCCGGCAAATATACCAAATTCTGTTCCGAATTTTCGTAATTGTGGGCAAATCTGGAAGCTTCCACAATGCTGCAATTTCGCACCTCATGCCTGTTGCAAAATGTGCAATCAATTTCTGTGCTGGTCTGCCTAGCCCCTGGATGCGCCTGCACAGCAGGAACAGCCAGGGGTCCAGGGGGACCGCCCATCCGAGAATACTCTGTAGCCAATCTTGGAGTTCCTCACACAAAGGAGCCACTTTGGTGCAACCCCACAGCATGTGGAGTAAGTCTGCGTGTTCCCCACATTGTTTGCCAATCTCGTTGGGGTAAGGTACCACCGCATTAGGACTTTATATGCGTTCTCCTTCAAGGTGGTGCATATAGAGCTCTTAGCTGCTGCCAGTACTATTGTAGACCAGTCCTCGTCATCTATCGTCTCCCCTAAGTCCGATTCCCATTTGTTTCTGTAACTAAGTTTGATGTCGTCGTCCGTTCCCAGACAGACCACCTCCCTGTAAATCCTAGACGTAAGTCCCATAGTGTCCGTACCTCTGGAACACAGCTGCTCAAAATTTGTTCGCCGGGGGCGTTTTTGAATTTTTGTGTAGAATGCTCTTATCTGGAGGTATCTAAAAAATTCAGAGTTTGGCATCTCTGATTCTGATTTAATTTGTTCAAAGGTTTTTATTGATTGGCTTCCCTCCAGATGCAGAAGCCTCGTGAGGCCCTTTGCTTTCCAGACAGCTAGATTTTTGCTCAGCAGACCCGGAGCGAATTCAGGGTTCCCCATAACCGGGGTCATGAGGGTGTGCTGGGTTGTAAGGGCACACCTAATTCTAGTGTTCTCCCAAGTTGTCAACGAGCTACTCAGTGCGGCCAACGGCTCTCCCATGGTCCTATGAACTTTTTTTGGTAGCCAAATTACATCTTGTAGATCTACTGGGGCGCAGCATGTTGTTTCTAGTTCCACCCATCTGCGCAATGCATGTGCCACTGAATAATTTGGGTTAATTGTGCCGCTCTAAAATACGATATCAAGCAAGGTACCCCTAATCCTCCTTTAACTGTTGGCCTGGTGAGAATGCTAGATCTGATGCGTGGTTTTTTATTACCCCAAACGAATTTCACCATGGAGGACTGTAAGCGGAGGATGTCGTCTCTGACCACTTGTATCGGAAGGGTCTGAAAGAGATACAAGATTCTGGGAAGGAAATTCATCTTAAGGCTCTGGATCCTGCCGATCCATGAAATTGCATAGCCTGACCAAATCCGAAGATCCTCCCTCAGAGTCCTAATCAGTCTGGGGTAATTAGCTTTATATAGGGCGTTATAATCTTTGGTTATATTAACCCCTAGGTATTTAATGAAGGAGGCTTGCCATTTAAAGTTAAAATTTAGTTCAATTCGTTTTTCGGTGACCTTTGGCAGGTTTATATTTAAAGCTTCTGATTTGGTTTGATTAATCTTGAATCCCGAGATCTTGTTAAATTCGCCCAACAGGCTGAAAACATTCGGCAGGGAGGTAAGGGGCTTCGATAACATTAGGATAATGTCATCCGCATACAGGGCCACTTTATGTGACTGTTCTTTAATTTGTATACCTGCTATATCGGGGCTGTTTCGGATATGTGCCGCCAGGGGCTCAATATATAATGCAAAAATAAGTGGGGACAGGGGACAACCCTGCCTGGTGCCACTCCTTATCGGGAAGTCTTCCGAAGGGAAGCCCTGGTGTCTGACCCTCGCCCTCGGTTCCCGATAGAGAGCTAGAATGGCGCCCAACATTCTCCCCTCTATGCCAAACTCCCCAAGCGTCTCTTTAAGGTAGGGCCAATCAATTCGGTCAAAGGCCTTCTCAGCGTCCAGACTCAGTGCCATAGACGGAATATGTTTTCTTTGTGCCAAATTAATCAGGTCTATGATCCGTCTAGTATTGTCTGCCGCCTGCCTCCCGCATATGAACCCTACTTGATCGGGGTGGACCAGCTTCGGCATAACTGCGTTTAGGCGGTTAGCCAATAATTTGGAGAAAATTTTGGTGTCCGAGTTGATAAGGGATATCGGACGGTAGCTTTTGCAATCAGCAGGGTCCTTCCCTGGTTTGGGGATCACTGATATAGACGCTTTAAGCATTTGGCCAGGTATAGGGGCACCCTCCAAGAATGAGTTAAACAGTCGAACCAGGTGAGGCACTAGAATTTTTCGTAATAGAGATTAGAGAAGCCATCCGGGCCTGGGGCTTTGGATGGCTTCAGTGCTTTAATTACCTCCGTTATTTCCTCACCCGAGAAATCTTCCTGTAATGCCTCCCTTTCCAGCCTGCCCAGTCTGGGTAGTTTTGCTCCCTTTAAAAATGTCTTCAGCTGCCTACGAGTGTTCTCACAATGGGAGACCTTTGCCCCATCGTAAAGGGTCTCATAGTAGTTTTTAAATTCTTCTACGATTTGTTTGGGATCAGAAGTGAGGTCACCTGTTTTGGTTCTGATTGCCAGAATATGAAAGTTACGGTTAATGTGCTTTAGTTTATTGGCAAGAGGGGTATCTGGCTTGTTCGCTTTTTCGTAGAATTTACGCCTGGACCAGGTCAGCTCCTTCTCAGCTTGGGAGGACGTCAGTAAATGTAGTTTTGTTTTGGTATCACGACAGGCCTGAAGGGTCTGTGCGTGTTTGTTATTTTTATGGAGGGCGGATAGGGCTGACAATTCTGATTGGAGAGTCTTAATCTTACGTTCCCTTTCTTTTTTCCGCCTGCTCGCTATCCCTATGAGCTCACCACGGAGAGTGGATTGAGATGTCACGCTACCGACATTCTCAGTGAAATAGTCCCTGATTTTGTCCCCTATTGTTATTTCAATCTCGGGGATTTTCAATAGTAACTCATTGAGTTTCCACATCACTCCTGGTCTGTCTAGTCTGAAGTCTGTGCACCGCAGCTCTACAGGTGCATGATCAGACCATGAAATATCATGGATTCTCGTATGGGAGATCTGCGAAACCATTCTATTGGACACAAAGAGGTACTCTATCCTGCTGTATCGGTCGTGCGGGTGTGAGTAAAATGTATATTCTTTGTCTCTGGGATGCTGCTCGCGCCATATGTCCACTAATCTATTTGCTTTAAGGCCACTGGTCCATGCTGCTCTGCTTTGCGGGTGTTTCGCCCCGCTAGGCATGCATCTATCGGCCTAAGGGTCCAGCGTGAGGTTAAAGTTTCCTCCCAGCATTATGCCGCCCTGCGCCACTTTGTGTAGGGTCGTGAAGAATCTAACGAAAAAGGTGTCAGCCCGCTCGTTAGGCGCATAAACATTTGCTACTATGAGAAGTTGCCCACGGATGACACCCACTATTATTATAAATCGCCCGTTTTTATCTCGTTTCGTAAGTTTAATGTCTATCGCAAGGCGGTTGTGCAGCAGGATCGCGACCCCTCTTTTCTTTTTGTTAGCCGCTGCTGAAACCCAAGTTTGGTATCTACCATCAATGTATTTTGGGGAACTGGACTTAGAGAAGTGTGTCTCCTGTAAAAGGATTATGTCAGGATCATGTTTTCTGTAATCATTCATAGCTAATCGTCTTTTCAGGGGGCTGTTGAATCCTTTCACGTTGTGTGAGATTATGGTGAGGTCCCTACCCATCGGTGATGTCGGGATAGTGTCCTGCGATGTCGACTGGCTTGTGGGCCGGGGTTCTCCTGGGCCTCTGGATCCATGATGCATCTTGTGCTTCTCCATTCTGTGCGGGGGGGGAAACAAAGGGGTACACACAATGGGAACAAAGGGGGAACAACATATAGACAAATATGACCTTCGGTGAGCCGTAGGGACTGAGTCCCCCACGACACCTGAACTGCCCCTTCTGGGGGTCCGGCCTGGGCAAGCTCGCCTCTGAACAAGCCGAGGCGCACCTGGCCCGTGTCTGCCGGCCCAGTGGGGTCTTGCATGGGTCCCTTGGGGGTTGTCCCCCAAGTACCCATATGGAGTCTCATGCCAACGATGAGCGGGCAGCCACCCCCTCCCCCGCCCTAGTCAATAACCTTTATAAACAGTTACAACCAACTTGTCTGTGGAACATCCCATGGTTCGTGGGAAAAAACAATAAGCCGCTCCCGCGTGCAAGTTAAAATCTGCGCAGTCCCCTCGCTCTGTTGTACGCTATTTCCGCGTTTCCCCTGTTCGTGGTCAGCTCACTGCCTCCCTCCATCACCCTGTATATCTACCATGTAATTTGGGCGTGTGTGCGAGCACAAGGGAGCTCTCCTCTGAACCCCAATGTCCCTGGCTGCCTATACGATGGAGCTTTCGTCAGCTTCCCCCCTGAACCCGTCTATCAACTCCCCCCTCGTAAGTGGGCCTCCTCACCCTGTGTCGCGTCCGGGCAGGGTGCTGTGATTATGTCCCATATTGGGTGTATTAGCCGCTAACGTGTGAGGCCTGCGTGGGGTTACCTTTGAGGCTGGTCTTTATCCCGGTTCCCCATGCTCTCTCCCTCTTATATCCCCTGGCGCTAGCCCCCTATGTGTGGTCTGGGGCTGTTGGTGTGTTTTTCGTGCACTTGTGTTGGCCTGAGAGAGCTCCCCCGCGGTCCCCTCCGGCCCCAGGATGCTTCCGTCGCTCGCCGGTTGCGTGCTTCCGGTCCCGGCTCTGGCGTGCCCCAACCAAGATGGCCGCGCGGCCATATCCGTTGACGTCTGTCCGGTTCCTGTCATTCGGCTGCCGGATATCCTCGGGTGTGGATGTCTTCCCGCGCTGGGTCCTTCTTCTTCCGGCGAAGTGGTTTTTAGCCCGCCAAGACCTGGAACGCCTCCATCTTCATGGGCGTGCGTGCCACGGCCCTCTTCCGGGTTGCCGATTGCCCCACACCACCGGGATTTCTGGTAAGTACTTTGGTTTTGTTGTTTCGACAGGGAACCCAGAGGTCCGGTGGTCACACGCCCCCTCAATAGGATGATGTAGCGGTTTCTCAGGGGTCAACCTCGCGGTTTTGAGTAGTCTATCAGGGGTTATCTGGGCCCGTAAACAGTAAACTTGTGCCACAACTTAGGCAACAGAACCACGAACGTGTCTTTAATTTCACCCCCTTGATTGTTTATTCTTTCTCGGTTTCACTTGCTGTGCGGGACTTCTTGGAGGCATTGGCCTGATGCCATTCTGTGTCGGGTTCTGCTTCCCGCCGTGGCCCCGGCGTCCCACCCTCTTTCACCCCCAGCTTGCGTAGGAAGTCGTCGCCTTCCTCGGGGTGTTTCATTGAGATGGCCTTCCCGTTTCTAATGACCAGCAGGCCAAACGGGAAGGTCCATCTATAGCGTATGGCTCTGTCCCTCAGTATCTTTGTGACCGGCTGGAGCTTCATGCGCCGGGCTAGGGTTATGGGGGAGAAGTCCTGAAATAGCTGGAGGGCAACCCCCTCAAACCGACAGGCTCCCTCCCCTCTCGCTTTCTGGAAAATCGCTTCCCGGGTACGATAGTAATGCAAGCGGGCGATGACATCTCTTGGCTGGGCATTTGCTACCGGCTTACTCCTCCGAGCTCGGTGACACCTATCCATCACGAGCTCCGCCGCGGGAGTGTCCGGGAGCAGGGTCGCCATCCATCGGGTGACAAAGTCCTCCACCTCTGTTATTTCTTCAGGGACGCCGCGATGCCGCGTTGCATTGCTGCGGCGGTCCCGGTTCTCGGAGTCTTCCTGGCGGTCCTCCAGGTCCGATATCTGGGCTTGGAGATAGGAGGTCCGTTTCTCTGCTTTTTTGACGGTTGCGGAGACGGTCGCCATTTTATCTTCCAGGGCCCCCGTTCTTTCGCCGAGGCCCTGCACCTCCTTCTTGAGCTCTTGTATCTCCGCGCGAAAGAGCGACTTCATGCCATTATAAAGGCGGTCAAAGTCGCAGCGCCGTACATGTTGCTGCTCCGGTGCCTCATCCAAGTCGTCCTCGTGGTCTGAACCCGAGCCCGCGGCGGAGCCGGGCACCATTTCTGACTCAGCATCTCTAGCCGCAGACCGGCTAAGATATCTCCGTAAGTCGCCCATATTTTTCTTTTTTGATGATTGCGTAGCCATCCCTGCTATCCCCGATCGCGCTTTGGTCATGCGCAGTGACGCCTGAGAGGTGTAAATTGCCAGTAGTTCCCTCCTGTGCCGTACTGTTAGGCACGTCCACCATATAGACTCACCATAGAGCCAATCGCCATTTGGAGGGCGATTGGCAATGACGTCACGCGCATGCGCACTTTACAGAGTGAGGATAAGTCGCCAGTACTGCCCTCTCTTGAGAGGGAGAGCGCCCCTGGGATAACACCACACTATTGGATCCCTCACTAGGATACGTCATAGATCTACGCAGTGAGTACACTTACCATACACACCCTGGTGCATCACCTGTGCAAAATATATTTGGCTCATTGTAATAAGGTGTTTACATTCACGGGCATAATTACACTCCCTTTTTAAGCATGCTTGTTACCCTGCCTACCTCACCACTCCCAGTAGAAGGCTCTTGGCCGAAACGCATAGGAGCAGGTGCAGTAGGCAGGACCCCCTGGTTTGTCCCCCTCTAGGGACACGTACACATGATCTGAACTTTTGCTCTATGCTCCTTCCATGATCCTGCTGTGTGCCTACACCGGTGATGTATGACTATTAGCTTTTGGCAATGTGTTGTGCCTTTCAGGCTGTTTATCCTTGGTCTTATCATATTACCTTGCATTGTGTCACTTGAGACCTTCCCAGAGATGTTATTGGGAATACATGCTTTGACTCTGTGTGATTAGACCTTGGTCACCACCATTTTTGCTTCTACTCCTGTCTGCATTTATTACTCACCTTGTCAGGTACACTAGAGCAGCGGTGCGCAAAGTGGGGGGCGCGACCCCCAGGGGGGGCGGGAGATTGTGCTGGGGGGGCGCGGGCAGTTGCAGAGGCCCCGCGCTCTTCCCCCAGGCATTTAAATTAAATGCCGGGGGATCGCGTGAGGCCGCTGCAACTGTTTACTTACCGGGATTCAGCAGTCTGTGTTGCGTCACCATGGCAACGGGCCGCGGCACCATGTGACCTGACGTCACACGCCCACGCAGCGTCATCTGACGCGGATAAAGGTAGGCAGGGGGGGCGCGAGAGCCGGGGGCAGAGAGACAGGAGGCGCAGCACAAAAAGTTTGCGCTCCCCTGCACTAGAGTGATACTTTGTCTGATTGGGATATTATTGTTGGAGGATACATGCTTAGTTCTGTACGCACAGGGGATCCATGCCTTGTTTTAATCACTCTTTGCTTTCTTTTATCCTTGTTCTGTTACAGTTGTTTAATAAAGATGTAGCCCTCTTTCCCCCCCCCCAAGTGAGATTGGGGTGGGTAGGTGTATCTGACTACTTCTAGTGTGGTGCTATACCTGTTGGCTCACAGGAGGGCTGAGCTTCCGCATGGGGAACCTGGGGCATTTATACTAGGGGTACTTACTTCCAACGATGCAGCGCCTCCACCTGCGATGGCTCCCACCATAGGGGGAGTGGTTCCTCGCAGGACAATCACAATAATCGATACTCACACAGATATATATATATATTAACTAGGGACTTTACTCAACATGCAAGAAACAGATCACAGCAATATCAACATCATAACCTGTGTCCCTCTCTAGAGGAGACACTTACTGCGTCGCGCAGGACGCTTCCCAACACTAGGTGATCCCACCCAGTGTCCCGAGAATCCCCACCCAATGTCCCGCACTCTAATAGAGAACGTGGGTGACTGCGCAGTCACTAATTAATGTGTTAGGCCTGTTGGTGCACATATATATTGAATACCTTCCGAGCACTCCAATGCTCGGGCCTGCAACACTCTTCTAAAAGGGTCAGACGTGCGATGCATCCGACTGATCCTATCCAGGTACTTCTCCAGGAACCCCAACGAGGGTCCCACCGCTTCACGGGAACACAACCGAATCACGGCAACACCAACCGCATCACGGGAACAGCAACCGCCGCTATCCCTGTCTATCCCTAACTAACCCTAAAGCGACAGGAACCCTAACCTAGGGCCTGTCCCTGATGAACCGCAACCTGGGGTGGCTTGGGGAAAACTCCTAGGGCCTGCGGGGTAATAACCTGCCCCACTCCCCTAACTCATCCCAGTCCTGACACTCACTGAACCCTAACACTAGCAGCTACGCACTGCAAACTTTGGAACGCGTACAGCAACTTGCTGCACACTAGCACTATGCCTTCTTGTCAAGCCTCACAGCCCTGCCAGCCGTGATCCTGACAAGACAGCACACACACACGCACTAAGGGCAGCGTCCCTATCTGGGCCGTCCCTCAGCACTTACCCACTAATCTGGTGGGGAGTTGGGGCCTTACTTGGGATGTGGGGACCTTACTCGATGCAGGAGCTGCACATGCTCTCTGCACCCTTCCTTCCCTCACAGCTCCCCAGCTCCAACTGCCGTTCTCAGCGCGCGAAATGTATCTTATTGCTCCCTCTGGAGATCCTTGGCCCTTATTGGCCACACGGAGGCACCTGATGTGCTTGCCCCTAAGCCTCATGGGAGTTGTAGTCCCATGGAGGCTGCAAATACATTGGGGCCGCGTGCGCACTTGCCCTGCGCATGCGCGAGTCTTTGGAGGCCACCTCAACCCTTCCTGCACTTTCCCTACACTCGCGCGACTTCTCCCTAGCTCTGGGGCCTTACCTGCACCTGCGCGATCACTGCGCATGCGCGAGTCTCTCCGCAATGGCGGCGCCCTCCTCGCTAACTGCCGGGACCGCAGCAACGCGATCGCGGCCTTAGCAACGGCCCGATCGCGTCCCCGGCAACCAGCCTGCTCGCGGAGATAGCACACTACTCCCTGCTCCGGCCCCCACCTTTGGAAGCAGCCGTCGGGTCCGTCGCTGGCTCCGGCGGCACCCGCGACCACGCTGCTCCAAGGGAGGGGGGTCTCTAGGAGCGGCTGGAGACCTGGGTTACAAAGATATTATGTATTTTGTACTTTGAACTGGTATACTAGAGTGCTTTTGTTTGGGGCTTTTCCCCTCTCCTACCATATTCATTGGCCCTCTCAGCACCACCGATTTATCACTGCATATTGATTTAATAGTCGGTACTTAGTAACCTTCATACATCTTGTGGATGCGGGTTCCGCTCTCTCTCTTATCATATATATATATAGGGGTGTGGGTATATAAGTAGGGTCACTGTTAGTGTGGTGTTTGCACGGCCCTGAGGAAGGTCTCCCTGAGAGACCGAAACGTTGGCTTTCGTGTATCTGTTCATTTCAATACAGATTATTTTGGATTACACCTCGCTGGTTGCTGTCTCTTTACTGGTCTTTGGGCTGGTTCGTATGATTTGTGGATTCCTATGGGACTAGCAACTGCCTTTTGCTTTACATTAGAGTGCTGACTGCTTCATTTATATATATATATATATATATATATTTAATTTTAATTATTTATTTATTAATTTAGATATATTTATTTATTTAGTGTGGGGCTGTTGTGTGTGATTTTTTTTTTATTGTGGGTAGCGGGTGTGGGTGAAGGGGGTATTAGCCCCAACGGTGGTTGTTTAGGGCTTGCGGGTGGGTAGCGGGACGCCTTAACCCCTTCATAACCGTAGCGGTATTAACTGCTACGGTCGTGAAGGGGTTAAGCGCACCCGCAACCCCCCCGCAAGCCCTAAACAAACAACAAGGGCCAAATACTCCCTCCACCCACACCCGCTACCCACAATAAAGCTGGTACGGTGGGTTAACCCCTTCATTGCCTTAGCGGGTAGCCGCTAAGATAATGAAGTGGGCTGTACATGCATTTTTCCTGCCTCGGATGCATGCCGGGGGGGTACGGTGCTTGTATCAGCTCCGGAGACCCCCGGCATCAATCACAGACAGGAAAAAGGCCAGAATTTTTCTAAGTGTCGCCCTTGTTGATGCTTCTCCCCACCGACCCGGCAACTTTGAGTTGGCGGGACGATTTGCCGGAAAAATGGCTTTCGGGACTGCCGATCAGCTCTGATCAGCACCGAAAACAGGATCGGGGCTTCTAGAATGCAGCCGATTTAAAAAAGTGCTGAAAAGTGGTGCCGATAATTTTTTTATCAGGGACAAAAAATGCCGATTTGGCCAAATTATCGGCGCTTACTGCATACCAAAGGCATTTTTTGCCGATAAAAAACTTTTCGGCGCTTTGTGCATAGAGCCCTATGTAACTATGTAACATCTAGTACCATCCAAAAATACAGTAATACAGAGAATTGAAGAGCAAATGCTACCTGAAAGAGTAACGACCCCAGGAAAGACTATGGATTAATGTAGGTATCTTGGTCAATTGTTGAGAATGAGACTGTAGTATGTTTTCGAAGTGTCTTCATGTACGTATCGTGGTGAAAGTGTCTACCTTTGCTGATGTAAATCTGTTTTCCATGTGGAATGCCAATATTGATTGTAATGGTGACAGGTGGCCCCCCTATCCTTCCCTCATTCCCCCATGTTTCTGCTGTCTCCCAATTTTATTTCTGTACCCCTCACCCACTTACATTTTCAATAAAATGTATGAACATCTCGGACATCCGCTAATGCCTATCACATGCAAAATACATATTATCTAGGGTGTAATGAAATAAATGAAGCTTCCTATACAAATGGGTCACATATCATAGCAGTATACTCCTCCTCAAAATTGGGGGTGCAACCGAAAAAAGGAAGTAAAACACAATATAGTGTAGTGATTCTCTGTAGTGTTTGATGTGAAACACGGGGTTACCTGTGCACCCAGGTGTATCAGACTGTGTCAGGTCTTTAGGCATTCTGCATATTTTCCTGGATTCTTCATGTGGAGATGGAAAATGCATAATAGTGAAATACTATTTTATATGATTATAACGGATAAAAGCATATCATGCATTCACAAATGTGTTAGGAATTAGAGGCCAGGACACGGCCACCGCCGCTCTGCACCTCCTCCGATCGACTTCCGGCTCAGCGAACGACTCGGTGAGAAGCTCGGCTGATGCAGTCCCTCCTCCCGATTCCGAGCCAATGGCCTCCCAATGCGTTTTGCCATAAAGGCTTCCTCATTGGTCTTTTCCCACCCTCCCTCTACCCCTCCTTATATAACATCTGCCCATGGTGACGTCCCCAATGTTCACACATTAAATATCCCAGTATATAAAATACGAGGTTTAAAACCTATAGGTAGATGTTTAATTAGAGTAATAATAGAGTTAGGGTTAGGGTTTAATAGAGTAATTAAGGAGCCATAATAAGGCATATGAAGAAAGCTGAACTGAAAGTATCGTATTTTATTAGGACCGGGTAAAAATAAAGAATTTCCACAGAAAACAAGAACTTATTACTTACTGGTGATTGATTTAGTTTCTAAGGAAGCCACTTACAGATTGATTACGTGCGGCGGTTTCGTTACCATCTGCCCTATTTTTAACTTTTGTAAATAGGCACCTATGCGTGTGACCAGGAATGGATGACACTGCGTCTTATAATTACTGCTTATCAGTGACTCGGAGTGTATCCACAGATTGTGTCGCAGGAAGATCCGCATTCCGTCTACTTTTGGAACGTGAGAAATTAAACCAATTCTAAAATGTTACAACACATGTACATACAATGTGGACATTTTGACCCGTGCTCTTGCTTCCTTGGGGACCTTGAAAATGGTCAGCTCTCCCCTCTTGCAGCTCTTGTGCGTGGAGGTGTTCCCCTTCTCCACAGGTGTCCACCGAGGGATAAATCCGCAGGTAGACCGATCATAGAAGAAAGAAAGCACAAGGCGCACCAAGGGTGAAAGATATGTAATAGACAAAGCAGATACATGTAAATATCAACTTACATATTAAAAGTCTGTAACCCAATAAAATCCAATAAAGGTAGATCTCCTTGATGCCCTGCTCCGTGGGTGTCCGGCTTGGCGGTAGTTTGTTGGCAGAGACGTGTGTTCCCGCGTGCTGGGAACAGCTGAAATTTCGCGTCTCTCAGCCACTTACGGCACTTTTGTCAATAAGCCCCTATGCGTGTGACCAGGAATGGATGACACTGCTTCTTATAATTACTGCTTATCAGTGAGTCGGAGCGTATCCACAGATTGTGACGCAGGAAGATACACACTCCGTCTACTTTTGGAACGTGAGAAATGAAAACAAATGAGAAAATGTTCTGTGTATATCAGTGTGTGTGTGTGTGTGTGTGTCTGAGTCACTCTGCTCTGTGTATCAGTATCTGAGTCAGTCTGCTCTGTGTGTATTAAGTGTGTGTGTGTATGTGTGTGTATGTGTATCAGTGTACAGTATGTGCGTATTTGAATGTATCATTGTGTTTGTGACTTTGTGTGTGTGTGTGTGAATCCGAGTCAGTTTGCTCTGTGGGTATCAGTATCCGAGTAGGTGAGCTCTGTGTGTATTAAGTGTGTGTGTGTATCAGTGTACAGTATGTGTGTATTTGAATGTGTCTGCTCTGTGTGCATCAGTGTGTTTGTGTCTTCGTGTGTGTCTGTGTGTATCCGAGTCAGTTTGCTCTATGTGTATTAAGTGTGTGTATCAGTGTATGTACAGTATATGTGTATTTGAATCAGTCTACTATGTGTGTATCACATATACTGATACAGACAGAGCAGACTGATACGCACACATACAGTAATACATACAGAGCAGACTGACTTAGATATACACACATAGACTGATAGACACAGAGCAGACTGGCTAACATACACACACTGATACATACAGAGCAGACTGGCTAACATACACACACTGATACATACAGAGCAGACTGGCTAACATACACACACTGATACATACAGAGCAGACTGGCTAACATACACACACTGATACATACAGAGCAGACTGGCTAACATACACACACTGATACATACAGAGCAGACTGGCTAACATACACACACACTGATACATACAGAGCAGACTGGCTAACATACACACACACTGATACATACAGAGCAGACTGGCTAACATACACACACTGATACATACAGAGCAGCCTGGCTCTCTGTGTAGCTGCATTCACACACAGCCGGCTAAGGAAGATCCTTCCATTCAACATTTGAAGAATCTCCTGGTCATTCTTGTTGACTTGGCCAGTCCGGATGTTGAAGGCTTGTCTGATGCTTGGCCCCAAAAGGGATTCCAGTGTATTCAGTGTCCAAGTGTGAACATATATCTAATCTATATTATTATAAAATAAAATATACTTATTTTACAGTGTAGTGTATGTGACCATACATGTAATAGTAAGTATTGTGGAATTTGGATTATTTTATATGAGTTACCCGCTAGTGCCTTTCCTACAACATGCAAAACAAAATGAGCGCAATCAGAAATTCATATTAGGGGTGCAATGTTTTTTTTGGGGGGTAAATGTCTACATTACAATCCTCCTGTAATATCCACCCGGCCATGCATGCAGGCGACTGCGTCCGGGCATGTCACTTACCTACCGGCCCTCGTCCCGCGACATCATAACGTCGCGCCTACTTGTCACGATCTATCTAAAACTGAAAATCTTGGTTGTAAGTGTCTCTAGACCATTTGATTGGTCCGTCGGTCCATCCGCCCACGGCTCTCATTGGCCGGTGGGCTCTAACACAGGGCTCCCCAACCCCCAGGCACACTACTGCTGCTGCAGCCTGAGGTGAGGAAATGCTCCCTGGTGATGGTGGTGTCGGTGTTACGCCGATGCTCGCCACAAACCGGGACCGGACCGCGGGGCTGAGGTGGGGTTATATAATCACCGACCTTAGTCCACGCAGATTGATCCGGAGTGCGCAGTTCATAGTCGTACATCGCAGGGTCAGGATTGGAGAAGGCAGCATCGTCGTTAATGAAGCAGGAGTTCGGCAACAGGAAATCAGGAGTGCCCCGCTTCAGCTTAGGAGCATGAGCGCGGGGGTGGCTTCTGCGCGAGGAGCAGCCTCGGCCCATGACGCCGATCTCAGCAGGAGGAGACAGCAGGCTGGCCGAAGTTCACCGCAGCGTCGGGAAGAACCAACGCTTCAGCGCAGAAGTCCAAGGCTAGGCCACTGCAAGAGGATCGCAGCAGGCCGCAGGAAAGGTAGCCACTGCTAGGAGGGAATGCAGCAGTTACCAGTGCTGGCATCAACGCTTCAGCACAGGCGTCCAGGATAGGCCACTACAGGAGAATAGCGGCAGGCCACAGGACAGGAAGGGTAGCCACTGCTAGGAGGGAATGCAGCAGTTACCAGTGCTGGCATCAACGCTTCAGAGGAAGCTTGCAACTGCACAGGTCTGCAAAGCTGCAGTCAAAGCCAGTAGTGAATTCCTTACAGTACCCCCCCCTTCAGGTGAGGCCTCCGGACGAACAAGATCCATCACAGATTTGGGGGACATGGAATTGTTCCTAAACCTCCTTAGGTGAGAGGTGGTGTTGAAAGCCCATAGTTTGTTGGGATTCCTTACAGTACCCCCACCACTGGGTGAGAAGCCTGGGTGAACAGGACCATTCATAGGTCTGGGAGACATTGAGTTGTTCCTGAAGTGTCTCCGGCGAGAATTAGGTCCACAATCCAGGTGTACATTGGCGAGTGCCATGAAAGAAAGCGGTGGTACTGCAGTTCTTGGTACATGAACAATGGGACCTGAGGGCTCTGGAATGGGAACATCAGAAAGGCAGTAGCCAGGTGTCCGGTGCATAGTAATAGTCCAAGAGTAGGGGACACAGGACACAGATTGTCGAACAAAAATGGCAGAGGGACCTTCAGAGAAGGCAATGTCTTTGGTGAAATCAGCACGGAGGAAGTTGCGAGAGTCTTTAGCTTTCAAGGAATTCCGGGTGGTGGTTAGCAAGGGAATGGGGCGGGAGGGTTCACTACACACTATTACAGCGGTACTTTTGATACCAAGCAGGGTTGCTATCCCAAGCAATTTGCGAGAGTCTGTAGCAGTGTGTATGCAACTCTTGGTCATGGTACTGGCAGTTGAAGAAGGATCCGCTTCCTTTGGTTTGTGATCTTTAGAGAGAATGAAATCCGAAATTGTGGCCTTGGCGAAGGACATAATAAGCATGTCTATACCCATAGTGGACCCATAGAGAACAGGGACGGACGCTTCAGGTAAAGCGACGAGGTCCAGTAAGGGTGTCTTCGTCTTAGGGAGAGGCCAATTGCCATACAGAAAGGGCACTTTGGGCACCGCACAGAGACCTGCAAGTAAGGAGTCTGTTTGAAAGGTGAGAAAACAGATTTTATCCAAAAAAAAAGGCAGGCGGTTAAGCGGTGCATCAACCTTAGGGAAAAAAGTCTTGGGGTTAAAGCTGGGTGCCTCCAACACAGAGAAAGAAGACAGAGAACTAGAGCTTGGCTTCGGAGTGGAGGTCCCAGGTACCCAGGTCTCACATGATACTGTGGGAGAAGCAATGCAAATTGTTACTGTTTTAAACATAGGGTTTTTAACATCGGTAGCTCCAGGCACCTTTTTGAGAGGTAACCCTAGTTTTGGGACAGGACAGTCAATAGCAAGTACCCCAAGTATTGTGGAAGACACAGAGAAATATAAGTCCATTTTAAAGACGGGATCTTCTGAAAAAAGGGAAAGTTCCAAATGCGATACCCCTGAGTTCGTGGTAGTAGACATAGTCAGTAGTGGATACCCCGAATACTGTGGGCGAATCAGCGTGAAACAGTATTATTACAGGAATGGAAAAATATTGGGGAGTGACCCCCTTGTATCCCTGGGGCTACTAGAACCAAGGCTGTTTTTCAGTTTCTAGAGCATGAGGAGGAAGACATCACTTTGATGAAGCTTAAACCATAAATTTCATCCATATACAGATAACTACAGGGTGGGGTGCTAATACGGTAGAAGTACAGTCGGGCAACTCCTAGGAGATGCCCAAAAGTAAGTCCATGCGGTCCGTTACAGCCTCACCTGCACCCTGTATCCAGCGATGAACCAATTCAGCGGTCAGTACTCACGATCTGCCTGCGTGATCTGCCAAGGTAGCTGATGATAATGCAGCGCGATATCCAGCTGCGTGGTGATGTCCGCGGTGATGTCGGCGTGCTCCAGCCGTGTGTAGTAAGTCAGGTAAGGAAAAAAAGGAAATGACGCGGCGGTCACAGCTCCTCCAATCAGCCTCACGCATATAGAAAAAATAAAAAACTTTATTGATAATTCAACATGAACAACAGCAACTGGACACTCTGACGCGTTTCGTCTGGGATCAGACTTTTTCAAAGAGTGACTTCCCTTCACATGCGGCGTCTACTATATACACACTGGCTACTTCTGATTGGTCACCATAATGCAATACTCCCCTTCACATCTGAAAGCAATGTGACTAGTAATAAGCATTAAGTTACGAGTTGTCATTGTAGCTATACAGCAGACGCCCCCTGTGGTAAACACAATATATGTCACAATTACAAATGTTAAAACCGAAAAATAAAAACAATGATTTAAAAACAAAGGCTGATAGTACATTCATTGATATATTAAGCTAGCAGTTTCGAAAGGATGGAGGATGGGTTTAAATGTATACACTCTCAATCAGTATTCTGCTTGGTAGTAACTCTACAAATCAATGTCATAAATATTTAATCTCTAAGGGATACCTGTGTGGACTGTAAGAGACACATGTTACTGTTATAGGCAAGAGATTAATCATTTGTCATGCAAAATCTTTAAACCTCAATATGAAACATGATATTCTCTAATCTTGTTAGTTATTACGCCATAGTAGTTCTTAAGATGGTATGTTAATGAAGTTACACCTGGACACCCCTCTGGGAATGATTTATTCCACCAGGAAATGTTTTAGCTCCCAATCCTGGTTAATACCCAATGGATGAAGGGTGCCCAAGGTGTAAATCCAGTACATTTCTCGCCTGTTAAGTACATTTTCTCTGTCCCCCCCCCGAATATGACAAGGGATATGTTCTATAACATAAAATGTAAAGTTTTCAATACCCCCCTTAGGGCACATAGAAAAATGTCGAGACACCGGATGTGTTTGATCTCTTTTCTTAATTAGGCGAACATGTTCTGCAATTCTTAGCTTTACAGATCTTATTGTTCGCCCGACATATTTTTTATCACACCCACATGACAAGACATACACTACGTGACTGGAGTTACAATTTAAAAAACTAGTCAAATAGTATTTATTCGTATTAAATTTTATCATTTTGGTGGATTTGGAGTATTTGCACATAGTACAGTTTCCACAGGAGAAAAATCCTTTCGGAATATTTTTCAAATTTCCTACCTGGGACCTAAACAGACTGGGTGATAAATGGGAGGCAATTGTCTTTCCTTTCCGAAATACGAAACGTGGCCCATTTTTTACAAGTTCTTTTATGTCCTTGTCCAAGGACAATGTTTGCCAATGTTTTCTAAAAATGTCACATATTAAACGTGATTGACGGTTATAGGTTGTAATAAACAAAGGGCTTACTTCATTGTCCTTGGAAAAGGATGATTGTTTGACCCTATTGGATTGTGCTTTTTTTCGTTTTATAAGGGTCTTTCTGTCAATGGAGTTGGCTATTTCAAAAGCGGAGTTAATATCAGTACTGCTGTAGCCTCTTGCCGCAAATCTTTTAGACAATATTTCTGATTGTTTTAGGAAGCTATCCTGATCTGAGCACAGTCTCCTCAATCTGATGAACTGTGCTTTGGGGATGCTTTTTATTAGTGGACGGGGATGGCAACTCTGAGCGCATAATAAAGTATTTCTAGAGTTCGCTTTACGGAAAATATCCGTTTGTATTGTAGAGTCATGATCGATGTACAGGAGGAGGTCTAGGTAGTGAATGTGATTAATATTATTCTCATATGTGAACCGAATGTTATAATCATTCTTATTTATAGAATCAACAAAAGCCGTGAGGGATGCTTCATCACCCTCCCATATCATTATTAAATCATCTATAAATCTTTTGAAATAAATAATATTAGAACGGAATAAATTATTACTGTGATAAATGTGCTGTGCTTCCCAAAAACCCATAAATAAATTTGCGTATGATGGTGCAAAGCTTGTGCCCATTGCAGTGCCTAAATTCTGTAAATAAAATAGTGAATCAAATAAAAAATAATTGTGTGTTAACAAAAACTTAACCGAGTCATGTAGAAATGTGCAAAGTGAGGTTGAAAGTTCAGATAAATCCAAGAAGTGATTTATGGCCAAAAGGCCGTGATCGTGATTAATAATTGAATATAAAGAAACAACATCAAGTGTTACCCACCTATATTGTGACTTCCAGACCACATCCTGTAGATCGACCATAAGATCTGTAGAATCTTTAATGTATGATGGTAAACAAGATACCAATGGTTGCAAGTAGTTGTCCACATACCGCGATAACCCATCTCCCAAAGATCCAATACTCGCCACTATTGGACGACCCGGAGGGCCCCGTAGTGACTTATGGATCTTCGGGAGGTGGTGGAATACCGGAATCACGGGATGTGGACAACTCAGATAATGAAATTCTTTTTGATTAACAACACATAAGATCTTTCCAAACTCTATCAATTCGTTGAGCTCAGAATTGAATCTCAACGTTGGATCTCCCTTCAACAATGAATAATTAGTTCGATCGCTCAATTGTCTGAGTGCCTCCCTTTGATATTGTTCAGTTGACAATATCACTAGGGCACCCCCCTTATCTGCATTTCTGAATACAATATCGTTTCTTTTTTTCAATAGGTTCAATTGTTGAACTTCCGTGTATGTCAGATTATTAGTACGTATGTTGGAATGGGAAAAACCTTGAGACAATATTTTTAAGTCTCTTTCTACCAGTTTTTCGAATGTAGTGATAAAAGGGCCCCTGTTGTAATTAGGGCAAAAAATTGACTTTCTTTTAAGGCCTGTTGAATGCATGCCAAAAAATGATTGCTGAAAGTTATTAAGTGGTTCCCCCTGGTGTTCCAACAACGTATTTAAATCTGACAATGCACATATTTCCTGAAAATTAAAGTTAGAATCATCAGCCTGTACAGTGTTAGATAAACAAGAATCAATATTTGCAGATGGAATTATATCCGAAGAAGCAGTATCAGGTTCTAATGTCTCAAAGTGTCCTCTTGATGAAAAGAACTTTTTCAAGGTTAACTTCCTTGTGAATTTTTGTAAATCTATGACCGTTTGAAATAATTGGAAGTCCTGATCTGGTGCAAACCCCAAACCTCTGTTGAGAAGGGATAACTGTTCATGGGAAAGTTCCGCTCCTGAAAGATTAATGACATTGTTAGTATTGGACTCATCTAGATATATTTCTTTCTCTTTATCCTTCCGCGTGCCTCCCCGTTTCCTCCTTGATCGTCAGGTTCTCTGGGGTTTCTGGAACCTGAGGCTAAAAAAGAGGAAGAAGGTTTTTCCGATGGTTTAGAAGACTTAGGTTTAACCACTGGTTGGATTGAGGATCTACTATCACTTCTAGATCTTCCTTGTGTGTCCCTTATTTGATCAGAAGAGCTTTCAAACGAGACTGAGTGGGACCTCTGTTCATGGTCAGAAAAATCTGAGTCTACGCTTGAAGCCTCTATGGGTTTGTTTTTTAGAATTGACTTCTTCGGTGTTTTTTTGGACCACCCTTTGTTAAATGATTTTTGGCCCTTGGGTGTACTGGACCCCACATTATCCCGAAATTGGGGCTTTTGCCAGCAATAGACCTGACCCTTTATATAATCTGTGCGGTCTCGTTCGAATTTGAACTGTTTCTTATCACTTATTTCATCCTCAATGGATTCTATATTAGATAAAAGAGTTTTGTCATTTTTGATGAACTGTTCCATTTTTGCAAATGGTTTCAGATTATTCCTAAGAACACTGATTTCTGTCATTAGTACTTCTTTCTCTTTTGTTTTATGTTGTATAATTAAGTCCATCAATTTAGCTGAGCATTGATCCAATGTATTGGACCAGTCCAGTTCAAATTGCTTGTTTGTAAATCCAAATGTAGGTGTTTTTTTAATCCGTAATCCCCTAGGAATTCTATTACTCCTGACATAATTCTCAAGTGACGTTATGTCCCACCAAAGTCTTATATTTTGGACTAAAAGTCTCTCCAGTTTTACAAAGTAGTGAGTTAAGTCAGATGGTTCTTCACATATGACCTCCTTACTCTCATCAAATAAATGTGCTGCCTTCTTGGAGCGTTTTGTATTGTCTTCACAATTATTAACATAGGTATCCACATCAGTAAGATCCGTATCTGTATCAATTTCCTCCATTTTTTTCCCAAACTTTGTAGCTTATTTTAAAAATGCATATAAATGTAGAAAAAACTTTTTCAAAACAGAAAAAAGTGAAAAAGTAATGCGTGGGCTGATTATAACATTGAAAAACACTGATCGAAACGCGTCAGAGTGTCCAGTTGCTGTTGTTCATGTTGAATTATCAATAAAGTTTTTTATTTTTTCTATATGCGTGAGGCTGATTGGAGGAGCTGTGACCGCCGCGTCATTTCCTTTTTTTCCTTACCTTATTACAGGAATGGGCATCCCAGACTTAAAGTCATTTTTAATCATCCCGGAGGCTGTGGCATGATCCGTGAGAGAAACTGGGGTAAACTCTCCAACAGACACAAGGGACATCTTGCTTGTTTCAGAATTGGGTCCCTGAGAATCCCTAGTGAGGGCATCAGACTCCATGGGAAACTTAGTGACAGGGGTTTTGGAACTGATTAAAGGATTTGCAGGTATCACAGATTTAATAGGAGAAATACCTTGCAAAACAGAAATTTTAGTAAAGGTGATAGGCATCACAGATAGGACAGACAGAAGTAAGCTAGGCAAGGTTGCTTCTATAACAGAAGATTTGGCAGCGGCAAAGCTTAACTCAGCGGCTGCTGGAGAACTTTTAACTACAGTGAGAAGGGACTGCAGATTTACAAAGTCAGGGATAAAGGGAGTCTCAAACTTGAAAGCCTGATCCTTCAAAAAGAAGGGCCCTAACTTTAATTGTACTAAGGGAGCAACAGCAGATACGCTGATCTCAGAAGGGGTCACTTGGAAAGGAGCATAATATGTACTGTTCGCTTTAAACCCTAGGATTTGAGAAAAGGAGAACTCAGACAGTGCAAGTGGGGCAACCACGACTGTGCTGGCCTCTGAAGTGGGTATTTGGGAAAGAGTGTCTGGGACATCAGAAACGACAACAGATTCCACGAAAAGGGGTCTATGCTCAGAAGCAGGGGTCTTAGCTCTCTGAGTGGCAGACGGGGTGAGTGAAATACCTAGGAGTAGGGATTCTGCGAACAGGTTTAGAGAAACAAACGGCTCCAGAATACTTTTTACTGGAGCCAGTATTATTGCCGAAAGTTCAGGGGGCATAACCCCGAGAATTTTAGCCGAGTCAGAGGACAAAAGGGTTTGATCCTCTGAGGCTAAGGAGGTGTCCCTGACTGACGAACTAAAGGGATCTACCAAGAAAGGTTCACAGGGCTGACCTGCAGGGGTTAACATAGGAAGAACCCCAAGGGTTAAATTACTCTGTACCTGAGAATCAGAGAAATAGAAGCTAGTCTCCGAGAGTGGGGTCATAGGGGGTTCTGCCTCTTGCCCTAGGGACCTATCATTAGACTGCGGAATACTAGGGTTAGCAGTAGGGACCTCACAGAGCAGACTAGCAGGGGTTAATACAGAAAAAACCTCGGAAACAGAGCTTAGAATTTTTGGTTTAGGAAAAGAGGGCAAACAGGATTCATTCTCTGGTGCTAGGGAAGACACACTGACCTGGGGACTGCAGGGATTTACAGTGGGGGACGCATAAGCCTGACTAGCAGGAGTTAAGACCGAGATAACCTCAGGGACAGAATTTAGGGAGGTTAACTCAGGATTAGGGAGCGTGGCAGCTTCTTCCTTAGCGGGCAGCGACAGAGAAATGGTTTGACCATTCTTAGGAGAGAGAGGTACCCCCACAGGTTTAGCAACAGGACTGGCAGCATAGAGAATCTGCCAAGCAGCAGCGTAGCTGGCAAGGAGGGGATCCTGTTCTATTATGTGAATGTCTAGTGTTGAGGAAAGTACATGGAGTGTATCTTGAGACTGAGCCAACATGAGGAGGGCGCCCTGTTGTACTAGGGGAATGTCCAGTGATGAGGCCAGGAGGTAGAGTGCCTCTTGGGCGTCGGCCAGTTCCATAGGGTACACGTTATCCCAGGTTATAGGGGAATCAGGAGAGCGAATCGAAGCGGCCAGAGACTGTTTTAAGTTCAGGATACAGTAAGCCTTAATAAAGAGATCACAACGGCATTGTCTTTGCAAAGGGGTTAAACCTTCATAGGTAAACATTTCATCCATCAGGGGTATTACTTCACACAAATACTGGCCTTCATAGTGGGACTGATACGCAGGCCGGGACATAACTTCAGTTGGTAAATTGCCATCCCCCGCCACGGCGCGGTCCGGTTTTAAGGGGCCGAGCATACTGTTACGCCGATGCTCGCCACAAACCGGGACCGGACCGCGGGGCTGAGGTGGGGTTATATAATCACCGACCTTAGTCCACGCAGACTGATCCGGAGTGCGCAGTTCATAGTCGTACATCGCAGGGTCAGGATTGGAGAAGGCAGCATCGTCGTTAATGAAGCAGGAGTTCGGCAACAGGAAATCAGGAGTACCCCGCTTCAGCTTAGGAGCATGAGCGCGGGGGTGGCTTCTGCGCGAGGAGCGGCCTCGGCCCATGACGCCGATCTCAGCAGGAGGAGACAGCAGGCTGGCCGAAGTTCACCGCAGGGCAGCGTCGGGAAGAACCAACGCTTCAGCGCAGAAGTCCAAGGCTAGGCCACTGCAAGAGGATCGCAGAAGGCCGCAGGAAAGGAAGGGTAGCCACTGCTAGGAGGGAATGCAGCAGTTACCAGTGCTGGCATCAACGCTTCAGCACAGGCGTCCAGGCTAGGCCACTGCAGGAGAATAGCAGCAGGCCGCAGGACAGGAAGGGTAGCCACTGCTATGAGGGAATGCAGCAGTTACCAGTGCTGGCATCAACGCTTCAGCACAGGCGTCCAGGATAGGCCACTACAGGAGAATAGCGGCAGGCCACAGGACAGGAAGGGTAGCCACTGCTAGGAGGGAATGCAGCAGTTACCAGTGCTGGCATCAACGCTTCAGCACAGACGTCCAGGGTAGGCCACTGCAAGGAGATAGCAGCAGGCCAGTGCTGGCAACAATGCTTCAGCACAGACGTCCAGGACCAGGCCACTGGATACTCAGGAACTTGGAAGGTAAGAACGCTAGGAGAGAGGCCTGGGGTGGTTTGTGGCAGAGACAGTAACATAGAGGTAGGAATAGTTATGCTCGGCGCTGGTTCAGTGCCAACGCCTAGAATATAAAGGGCGGAGATCCAATCACAGGAGGAGGGTGTGTGAGAATTCCTCCAATGAAAGAGCACAGGGCAGAAGCTGCAATGAGAGGCAGCACCTGTGCCATAGATTGCCAGAGGAAGCCTGCAACTGCACAGGTCTGCAAAGCTGCAGTCAAAGCCAGTAGTGGATTCCTTACAGTCGGCTGTTGCTGCTGGGGGGGAGGCTTAACTGAGACTGTGAGTTTTTTCTCCCCCCCCAGCTCCGTTTTAACCCCTCCCCCTGCTCCGTTTTTGTCCCCCCAGCTCCATTTTTGCCCCCCCCCCCCCGCTCTGTTTTTGACCCCCCAGCTCCGTTTTTGCCCCCCCCAGCTCCGTTTTTTCCCCCCGGCTCCGTTTTTGACCCCCAGCCCCGTAGCTCATTTTTTGCCCCCCCAGCACCGTTTTTGCCCCCCATACACACACAGTGACACACACACAGTGACACACACACAGTGACACACACACAGTGACACACAGTGACACACAGTGACACACACACACACACACACAGTGACAGACACACTGACACCCCCCTTCCCCCGTCCCTGCCTCCCCTTCCCTCCGCCCCTGCCTTCCCCTCCCCTGCCTTCTCCCCCCTGCCCCTGCCTTCTCCCTCCCCCCTGCCCCTGCCTTCTCCCTCCCCCTGCCCCTGCCTTCTCCCTCCCCCTGCCCCTGCCTTCTCCCTCCCCCTGCCTTCTCCCTCCCCCTGCCCCTGCCTTCTCCCTCCCCCTGCCCCTGCCTTCTCCCCCCCTGCCCCTGCCTTCTCCCCCCCTGCCCCTGCCTTCTCCCCCCCTGCCCCTGCCTTCTCCCCCACTGCTCCTGCCTTCTCCCCCCCGCCCCTGCCTTCTCCCCCACTGCTCCTGCCTTCTCCCCCCCGCCCCTGCCTTCTCCCCCCCGCCCCTGCCTTCTCCCCCCCTCCCCTGCCTTCTCCCCCCTCCCCTGCCTTCTCCCCCCTCCCCTGCCTTCTACTCCCCCACCCCTGCCTTCTCCCCCCCTGCTTCCTTCCCCCCCTGCCCCTGCCTTCTTCCCCCCGCCCCTGCCATCTTCCCCCCTGCCTTCTTCCCCCCTGCCCCTGCCATCTTCCCCCCTGCCTTCTTCCCCCCTGCCCCTGCCTTCTTCCCCCCCGCCCCTGCCTTCTTCCCCCCCAACCCTGCCTTCTTCCCCCCCTCGCCCATGCCTTCTCCCCCGCCCCTTCCTTCTCCCCGCCCCTCCCTTCTCCCCTCTGCTCCTACCTTTTCCCCCCCACAGGCCCTGCCTTCTCCCCCCCACCCCTGCCTTCTTCCCCCCACCCCTGCCTTCTTCCCCCCACCCCTGCCTTCTTCCCCCCCTGCCCCTGCCTTCTTCCCCCCCTGCCCCTGCCTTCTTCCACTTCCTGCCCCTGCCTTCTTCCCCCCCGCCCCTGCCTTCTTCCCCCCCGCCCCTGCCTTCTTCCCCCCCGCCCCTGCCTTCTTCCCCCCCGCCACTGCCTTCTCCCCCCCCACCCCACCTTCTCTCCCCCCCCACCCCTGCCTTCTCCTCCCTCCTGCCCCTGCCTTCTCCTCCCCTCTGCCCTGCCTTCCCCCCGCCACTGCCTTCTCCCCCCCCGCCCCACCTTCTCTCCCCCCCCACCCCTGCCTTACCCTCCCTCCTGCACTGCCTTCTCCTCCCCTCTGCCCCTGCTTTCTCCCCCCCTGCCTCTGCCTTCTCCCCTGCCCCTGCCTTCTCCCCCCCTGCTCCTGCTTTCTCCCCCTCTGCCCCTGCCTTCTCCCCCCCTGACCCTGCCTTCTCTCCCTCCCCTGACCCTGCCTTCACCCCCCTGCCCCTGCCTTCTCCCCCCCTGACCCTGCCTTCTCTCCCTCCCCTGACCCTGCCTTCACCCCCCCTGCCCCTGCCTTCTCCCCCTGCCCCTTCTTTCTCCCCCCCTGCCTTCTTCCTCCCCCTGACCCTGCCTTCTCCCCCCCCTGACCCTGCCTTCTCCCCCCCCTGACCCTGCCTTCTCTCCCTCCCCTGACCCTGCATTCACCCCCTGCCTTCTCCCCCTGCCCCTGCTTTCTCCCCCCCTGCCTTCTTCCTCCCCCTGACCCTATCTTCTCCCCTCCCGGATCCTGCCTTCTCCCCCCTCTGACCCTGCCTTCTCCCCCTGCCCCTGCTTTCTCCCCCCCCTGCCTTCTTCCCCCCCTGCCTTCTTCCCCCCCTGCCTTCTTCCCCCCCTGACCCTGCCTTCTCCCCCCCCTGACCCTGCCTTCTCCCCCCCTGACCCTGCCTTCTCCCCCCCCCTGACCCTGCCTTCTCCCCCCCTGACCCTGCCTTCTCCCCCCCACCCCTGCCTTCTACCCCACCAGCCCCTGCCTTCTCCCCCTGCCTTCTTCCCCCTCCTGCCCCTGCTTCTTCCCCCCCGCCACTGCCTTCTCCCCCCCGCCCCTGCCTTCTCCCCCCCCGCCCCACCTTCTCTCCCCCACCCCTGCCTTCTCCTCCCTCCTGCCCCTGCCTTCTCCTCGCCACTGCCTTCTCCCCCCTGCCACTGCCTTCTCCCCGCCCCACCTTCTCTCCCCCCCGCCCCTGCCTTCTCCTCCCCCTTGCCCCTGCTTTCTCCCCCCCTGCCTCTGCCTTCTCCCCTGCCCCTGCCTTCTCCCCCCTGCTCCTGCTTTCTCCCCCCCTGCCCCTGCCTTCTCCCCCCCTGACCCTGCCTTCTCTCCCTCCCCTGACCCTGCCTTCTTCCTCCCCCTGACCCTGCCTTTTCCCCCCCCTGACCCTGCCTTCTCCCCCCCCTGACACTGCCTTCTCCCCCTGCCTTCTCCCCCCCTGACCCTGCCTTCTCTCCCTCCCCTGACCCTGCATTCACCCCCCCTGCCTTCTCCCCCTGCCCCTGCTTTCTCCCCCCCTGCCTTCTTCCTCCCCCTGACCCTACCTTCTCCCCCCCCGGATCCTGCCTTCTCCCCCCCCTGACCCTGCCTTCTCCCCCTGCCCCTGCTTTCTCCCCCCCTGCCTTCTTCCCCCCCTGCCTTCTTCCCCCCCTGACCCTGCCTTCTCCCCCCCCCTGCCCCTGCCTTCTCCCCCCCCTGCCCCTGCCTTCTCCCCACCTGACCCTGCCTTCTCCCCCCCGCCCCTGCCTTCTCCCCCTGCCTTCTCCCCCCCTGACCCTGCCTTCTCTCCCTCCCCTGACCCTGCATTCACCCCCCCTGCCTTCTCCCCCTGCCCCTGCTTTCTCCCCCCTTGCCTTCTTCCTCCCCCTGACCCTACCTTCTCCCCCCCCGGATCCTGCCTTCTCCCCCCCCTGACCCTGCCTTCTCCCCCTGCCCCTGCTTTCTCCCCCCCTGCCTTCTTCCCCCCCTGCCTTCTTCCCCCCCTGACCCTGCCTTCTCCCCCCCCTGCCCCTGCCTTCTCCCCCCCCTGCCCCTGCCTTCTCCCCACCTGACCCTGCCTTCTCCCCCCCGCCCCTGCCTTCTACCCCACCTGCCCCTTCCTTCTCCCCCCTCCCCCTGCCTCCTCCCCCCTCCCCCTGCCTCCTCCCCCCTCGCCCCTGCCTTCTCCCCCCCCACCCCTGCCTTCTCCCCCCCCACCCCTGCCTTCTCCCCCCCCACCCCTGCCTTCTCCCCCCCCACCCCTGCCTTCTCCCCCCCCACCCCTGCCTTCTCCCCCCCACCCCTGCCTTCTCCCCCCGCCCCTGCCTTCTTCCCCCCTGCCTTCTCCCCCCCGCCCCTGCCTCCTCCCCCCCGCCCCTGCCTCCTCCCCCCTGCCCCTGCCTTCCTTCTCCCCCCCATCTCTGCCTTCTCCCCTCCACCCCTGCCTTCTCCCCCCCGCCCCTGCCTTCTCCCCCCCACCCCTGCCTTCTCCCCCCCCTCCCCTGCCTTCTCCCCCCCCCTCCTCTGCCTTCTTCCCCCCCGCCCCTGCCTTCTACCCCCCCACCCCTGCCTTCTCCCCCCCCCTGCCCCTGCCTTCTCCCCCCCTGCCCCTGCCTTCTCCCCTCCTGCCTTCTTCCCCCCTGCCTTCTCCCCCCCCGCCCCTGCCATCTTCCCCCCCGCCCCTGCCTTCTTCCCCCCTGACCCTGCCTTCTTCCCCCCCGCCCCTTCCTTCTCCCCGCCCCTCCCTTCTCCCCCCGCCCCTCTCTTCTCCCCCCCACAGGCCCTGCCTTCTCCCCCCCTGCCTTCTTCCCCCCCCCTGCCCCTGCCTTCTTCCCCCCCTGCCCCTGCCTTCTTCCCCCCCTGCCCCTTCCTTCTCCCCCCTGCCCCTGCCTTCTTCCCCCACGCCCCTGCCTCCTTTCCCCCAACCCTTCCTTCTTCCCCCCGCCCCTGCCTTCTCCCCCCCGCCCCTGCCTTCTTCCCCCCCCACCCCTGCCTTCTTCCCCCCCGCCCCTGCCTTCTTCCCCTTCCTGCCCTTGCCTTCTTCCCCCCGTCCCTGCCTTCTCCCCCCCGCCCCTGCCTTCTCCCCTCCGCCCTCCCGCCCCCCGCCCACCAGCCACCCACCCGCACTCCCGCCTCTGCCTTTCACCGATCCGCCGCACGCACTCCCGCCGCCCTCCCGCCTCTGCCTTTCACCCTACCTCTGCCCGCCATTCTTCTTCTGCCTTTCACCAACCCGTCCTCCTGCCCCTTGCTTTCAAAAAAACCCGCCCCGCTCTTCCGCCTCTGCAGCAACCCGCCCGCCCTTCTGCCTCCGCCTTTCACCCACCCGCCCGCCCGCCCTTTCGCCCCTGCCTTTCAATTCCGCCTCTGCCTTTCAATTCCGCCTCTGCCTTCATCCACCCGCCCGCCCTTCCGCCTCTGCCTTTCACCCGCCCGCCCTTCCGCCTCTGCCTTTCACCCACCCGCCCGCCCTTCCGCCTTTCACCCACCCATCCGCCTTTCACCCACCGCCCTTCCGCCTTTCACCCACCCACCGCCCCACCTTCCACCTCACCCGCCGTCCTTCCGCCTCTGCCTTTCACCCGCCTGCCCTTCCGCCTCTGCCTTTGACCCACTGCCCGCCTCTGCCTTTCACCCGCCGCACGCCCTCCTGCCTCTGCCTTTCACCCGCCGCCCGCCCTCCCGCCTCAGCCTTTCACCCACCCGCCACACTCCCACCTCTGCTAATCACCCACTCGCCGCCCACACTTCCGCCGCCCTCCCGCCTTTCACCCACCCGCCGTCCGCACTCCCGCCACCTCCCGCCTCTGATTTTCACCCACCCGCCGCCTCACACCCCTGCGTTCCACAGCGGCCGCCCGCACTCAACAGACACCTGCCGCCTCTCACCCACCCGCCACACTCGACACACACCCGCCGCCTCTCACCCACCTAACACACTCGACACACACCTGCCGCCTCCCGCCCCCACGCACCAGACGCCGCCCGCACTCACCAGACACCAGACGCCTCACACCCGCTCACACCCTAGCGGGACCCTCACCCACAGCCAGCACTCACTACCCACCCGCTACCCGTACTGAACACCCACCCGCCATCTCACACCCACTCACACCCTAGCGGGACACACACCTCACATTTTACATCACTTATGTCACCAAAATATACTGTATATGTACTGTGGTGTCTTTACAATAAACCATTTAAAACAACAACATCGTATTACATTTTCTTCCATGTTTCTTTTCAACATTATAACGGCCTAGTGTGCCTACTGCGTGGTTTACTTACGCCCCCCTAACAAACTGAGACGACACAGTTTTGTGGAAGTAAAAATGGTCACAGCTTTATTGTTTTAACAATACCTGCAAATAACTGTCAGCCATAATCTTAGTCCTTTGTCATCCCTATTCTCGGTATCTTCCGGCGGGAGGAGCCCTCCTCCACCCGCCCTAATCTACCGTCCACCAGGAGAGACACTCTCCGCCGCGAGAGACACTCTCCACGGCCCCCGTCTACCGTTACTGGGAGAGACACTCTCCACCAGGAGAGACACTCTCCACGGCCCCCGTCTACCGTTACTGGGAGAGACACTCTCCACCGCGAGAGACACTCTCCACGGCCCCTAGGTCCCCCTTATCAGAGCCGCCTGGGCCTACCCGCATAGGATAGAGCCCAGCTGCCTAAGATTGGTGCCAGGGGTACAGCGACCCGACCGCCTGCGTCGGCGCCTCCAGCCCGCACAATCTTTTCAGGGGAACCGTTACCTGGCGGCCCATCCGCATCGGGTGGAGCCCATTTCGGGTATTCACGGTGTCCCTACGATGACTGGCCTGACAGTTCCGCCACCCGGAGGACCCAGTAAGGCCACTTACTGGGGACTCACCCCACACCCCAAGCTGTGACTGCTGATCGCTTGCAAAGGCGTACGCATGTTATTAATAAAATATCGAGGGGCCCCCGCTGTGAAGACAGAAAACATGTTAGTAGATTATCTAATTACTCGCCTGCCGGCCCCTAATGTACCCCTTTGAGCATTCGATTGTGCCTCTGAAGCTGCTGGGGGCCCAGAGTAACAGCCGAAAAGGCTGCCTCTATGACAATTTTACCAATGGTGCTCCCTCCCCATATGTCTTAATTACCTGAATATAATTATATATATATACTAGCTAAGAGACCCGGCGTTGCCCGGGATGTAATTTTGGGGGGGCGTACGACAGGGTTAGGCTTCCCCCCCCCTTGACAGCTAGGTGGGTGACTGAGTTGACTGAGTGTGTGGGTGACTGTGTGGGTGGGTGGGTGACACTTGACTGAGTGGGTGGGTGGGTTGGTGACTGAGTGGGTGACTTTGGGTCGGTGACTGGGTGGGTGACTTTGGGTCGGTGGGTGACTTTGGGTCGGTGGGTGGGTGACTTTGGGTCGGTGGGTGGGTGACTTTGGGTCGGTGGGTGGGTGGGTGACTTTTGGTTGGTGGGTGGGTGACTTTGGGTCGGTGGGTGACTTTGGGTCGGTGGTTGGGTGGGTGAGTTGGGTCGGTGGGTGTGTGAGTTGGGTCGGGGGGTGGATGACTTTGGGTCGGTGGGTGGGTGACTTTGGGTCGGTGGGTGGGTGGGTGACTCTGGGTTGGTTGGTGGGTGACTTTGGGTGGGTGGGTGACTTTGGTCGGTGGGTGGGTCGGTGACTGGGTGACTTTTTCAGGGTCGGTGACTGGGTGGGTCGGTGACTGGGTGGGTCAGTGAGTGGGTTGGTGGGGTCGGTGAGTGGGTAGGTGGGGTCGGTGAGTGGGTGGGTGGGGTCGGTGAGTGGGTGGGTGGGGTCAGTGACTGGGTGGGTGAGTGTGAGACTGAATGGGTGGGTGAGTGTGAGACTGAATGGGTGGGTGAGTGTGAGACTGAATGGGTGGGTGAGTGTGAGACTGAATGGGTGGGTGAGTGTGAGACTGAATGGATGGGTGAGTGGGAGACTGAATGGGTGGGTGAGTGGGAGACTGAATGGGTGGGTGAGTGGGAGACTGAATGGGTGGGTGAGTCGGAGACTGAATGGGTGGGTGAGTGGGAGACTGAATGGGTGGGTGAGTGGGAGACTGAATGGGTGGGTGAGTGGGAGACTGAATGGGTGGGTGAGTGGGAAACTGAATGGGTGGATGAGTGGGAAACTGAATGGGTGGATGAGTGGGAAACTGAATGGGTGGGGTGAGTGAGAAACTGAATGGGTGGGTGAGTGGAAACTGAATGGGTGGGTGAGTGGGAAACTGAATGGTGGGTGAGTGGGAAACTGAATGGGTGGGTGAGTGGGAGACTGAGTGGGAGAGTGGGTGGGAGACTGACTGGGTGGGAGAGTGGGTGGGAGACTGACTGGGTGGGAGACTGACTGGGCGGGAGACTGACTGGGTGGGAGACTGACTGGGTGGGTGAGTGGAGACTGACTGGGTGGGAGACTGACTGGGTGGGTGAGTGGGAGACTGACTGGGTGGGTGAGTGGGAGACTGACTGGGTGGGTGAGTGGGAGACTGACTGGGTGGGTGAGTGGGAGACTGACTGGGTGGGTGAGTGGGAGACTGACTGGGTGGGTGAGTGGGAGACTGACTGGTGGGTGAGTGGGAGACTGACTGGGTGGGTGAGTGGGAGACTGACTGGTGGGTGAGTGGGAGACTGACTGGGTGGGTGAGTGGGAGACTGACTGGGTGGGTGAGTGGGAGACTGACTGGGTGGGTGAGTGGATGACTGACTGGGTGGGTGGGTGACTGACTGGGTGACTGACTGGGTGGGTGAGTGGGTGACTGACTGGGTGGGTGAGTGGGTGGGTGAGTGGGTGACTGACTGGGTGGGTGAGTGGGTGGACTGACTGGGTGGGTGAGTGGGTGACTGGGTGGGTGAGTGGGTGACTGACTGACTGACTGAATGGTGGGTGACAGGGTGACTGACTGAATGGGTGGGTGACTGAGTGACTGGGTGACTGAGTGACTGGGTGGGTGACTGAGTGACTGGGTGGGTGACTGAGTGACTGGGTGGGTGAGTGGGTGGGTGACTGAGTTGACTGAGTGGGTGGGTGGGTGACTGGGTGGGTGACTGGGTGACTGGGTGGGTGACTGGGTGGGTGGGTGGGTGACTGGGTGGGTGGGTGACTGGGTGGTGACTTGGGTGACTTGACTGAGTGAGTGGGTGGGTGACTAAGTGAGTTTTTGGGTGACTAAGTGAGTGGGTGGGTGGGTTACTGAGTTGACTGAGTGAGTGGGTGGGTGACTGGGTGAAAGTGACTGGGTGGGTGACTGAGTGGGTGGGTGACTGGGTGGGTGACTGAGTGGGTGACTGGGTGAAAGTGACTGGGTGGGTGTGTGGGTGACTGGGTGGGTGGAGACGGTGGGTGACTTACCTTGACCCAGTGGCATCTGCTGGGGCAGGAGGTGAGGTCGGGAAGCTGGGGGGGGGGGGGCAAGAGTGGCAGGAGACCCGCGCCGCGCTTCCCCTCCGTCCGGGAACCGGCGCACGTGATGGGGAGTCTCGCGC
>NC_134501.1:26555469-26559503 GCF_040206685.1 Ascaphus truei | reverse complement strand
CACTCCCTCGCCTCTCTCGCTCCTCACACTTTTCTCACACACACTCTCGCTCGCTCCTCACACACTATCTCACCTCTCTCGCATCTCTCGCCCCTCACGCACTCTCTGTTTCCTCTCTCACTCTCTCTCGCCTCTCACACGCTCCCTCTCGCCCCTCATGCACTTACTTTCACCTCTCTTGCTCCTCAAACACACACTCTCTTGGTCTTCACGCACTCTCTCGTGCCTCACGCACGCGCTCTCGCACATCGTGCGCGCTCCCTGGCACCTCGCGCACCCTCTCGCCTCTCACGCACTCTCTCTTAGCGTAACCATCCCCAAGAACCAAAGTCTTTGCTGAAATGTCCTAACCCCGGTCTAACCCCAGACTGCCACGGCCCCTGCGGCAAAAGCGTGGTCACATGACCGTGGCGTCCCTGAACCCGGAAACACAAGAGGAGGAGCCGGACTCCATGATGTCGTGACTACGTCTTGTGGCACCCAACGAGTTAATAAGAATGCAGCCTGCGGTCTCTGGCAACGGTTAGAAAACTTGGACTTAATATCGTTTAATTAGAAGTTTCCAGGCGCTGAACTTCAAAGCAAACTCGGCAACGTGGCCTATTGTTGCTGGCGCTGATCCACATGTGGCACTGTTTTCGCATACGAGTAAAAGCACTCAGCAGTGTAACGGCTTCTCCAGGCCCGCCAACACGGGTGGGCCCAGATGGGCCAAACATCTAGCTCCAGGGGTAGGGGGGAAGAGTGAGAGAGGGGGGCGAAGAGAGAGAGGGGGGAGGAGAAGGGAGAGAGGGGGAAAGAGTGAGAGAGGGGGTGAAGGGAGAGAAGGGGGGAGAAGGAGAGAGAGGGGGGAAAGAGTGAGAGAGGGGGGAGAAGAGTGAGAGGGGGGGAAAGAGTGAGAGTGGGGGGAAGAGTGAGAGTGGGGGGAAGAGTGAGAGTGGGGAGAAGAGTGGGAGAAAGGGGGGAGTGAGAGAGGGAGGAAGAGGGAGAGGGGGGGAAGAGTGAGAGGGGGGAAGAGTGAGCAGGGAAGAGTGAGAGGGGGAAAAGTGAGAGGGGGAAAGTGAGAGAGGGGGGGAAGAGGGAGAGAGGGGAAGAGTGGGAGAGGGGGAAGAGTGAGAGAGGCAACGTGGCCTATTGTTGCGCCTGTGGCACTGTTTTCGCATACGAGTAAAAGCACTCAGCAGTGTAACGGCTTCTCCAGGCCCGCCAACACGGGTGGGCCCAGATGGGCCAAACATCTAGCTCCAGGGGTAGGGGGGAAGAGTGAGAGAGGGGGGCGAAGAGAGAGAGAGGGGGGAGGAGAAGGGAGAGAGGGGGAAAGAGTGAGAGAGGGGGGAAGGGAGAGAGAGGGGGGAGAAGAGTGAGAGGGGGAGAAGAGTGATAGAGGGGGGGGGAAGTGAGAGAGGGGTGGAGAGTGAGAGAGGAGTGGAGAGAGAGAGGGGGGAAGAGTGAGAGTGGGGGGAGGAGAGTGGGGGGGAAGAGTGGCAGAGGGGGGAAGAGTGGCAGAGGGGGGAAGAGTTGGAGAGGGGGGAAGAGTGGGAGAGGGGGGAAGAGTGGGAGAGGGGGAAGAGTGGGAGAAGGGGGGAAAGAGAGAGAGAGGGGGGAAGAGAGAGGGGGGAAGAGTGGGCGAGGGGGAAGAGTGAGAGAGGAGGAAGAGTGAGAGAGGGGGAAAAGTGAGAGAGGGGGAAAAGTGAGAGAGGGGGAAAAGAGAGAGGGGGAAAAGTGAGAGAGAGGGGGAAGAGTGAGAGGTGGGAAGAGTGAGAGAGGGGGAAAGAGTGAGAGAGGGGGGAAGAGTGAGAGAGGGGGGAAGAGTGAGAGAGGGGGGAAGAGTGAGAGAGGGGGGAAGAGTAAGAGAGGGGGAAAGAGTGAGAGAGGGGGGAAGAGTGAGTGAGGGGCAAGAGTGGGAGGGGCAAAAGTGGGAGAGAAGGGGGAAGAGAAAGTGAGGAGAGTGAGAGAGAAAGGGGGAGGAGTGAGAGGGGGAGAAGACTGAGGAGGGGAGAAGAGAGAGGGGGAAGAGAAGAGTGAGAGAGGGGGAAGAGAAGAGTGAGAGAGGGGGAAGAGAAGAGTGAGAGAGGGGGAAGAGAAGAGTGAGAGAGGGGGAAGAGAAGAGTGAGAGAGGGGGAAGAGAAGAGTGAGAGAGGGGGAAGAGAAGAGTGAGAGGAGGGGAAGAGTGAGAGAGGGGAAGAGGAGAGTGAGAGAGGGGGAAGAGAAGAGTGAGAGGGGAAGAGAAGAGAGAGAGGGAGAAGAGTGAGAGGGATGAGAGAAGAGTGAGATGGGGGGGAGAGAGAGAGGGGTGAGAAGAGTGAGAGAGGGGGGAAAAGAGTGAGAGAGGGGTGGGAGAAGAGTGAGAGGGGGGTGGGAGAAGAGAGAGGGGGAAGAGTGAGAGAGAGAGGGGGAAGAGTGAGGGGGGAAGAGAAGAGAGGGGGAGAAGAGAGAGGGGGAAGAGAAGAGTGAGAGAGGGAGGGGGAGAGAGAAAGAGGGAGGAGTGAGAGGGGGAGAAGAGAGAGAGAGGAGGGAGATGAGAGTGGAAAAAAAAGAGTGAGCGAGGGGGAAGAAAAGAGTGAGAGAGGGGGAAGAAAAGAGTGAGAGAGGGGGAAGAGAAGAGGGAGAGGAGGGTGAAGAGTGAGAGAGGGGGAAGAGAAGAGTGAGGTGGGGAGGAGTGAGAGGGGGGGAGAAGAGAGGGGGGAGAAGAGAGAGGGGGAGAGGCGTGAGAGAGGGGGAGAAGAGTGAGAGAAGGGGTGGAGAGTGAGAGAGGGGGAAGAGTGAGAGAGGGGGGAAGAGTGAGAGAGGGGAGAAGAATGAGAGAGGGGAGGGAAGAGTGAGAGGGGAGGGAAGAGTGTGAGAGGGGAGGGAAGAGTGTGAGAGGGGAGGGAAGAGTGTGAGAGAGGGGGAAGAGTGAGAGAGGGGGGAAGTGAGGGGCAAAAGTGGGAAAGGGAGGAAGAGAGAGGGGGGAAGAGTGAGAGATGGGGAAGAGTGAGAGAGGGGGAAGAGTGAGAGAGGGGGAAGAGTGAGAGAGGGGGAAGAGTGAGAAGGGGGGGAGAGTGAGAGGTGGCGGGGAGTGAGAGGGGGGAGAAGAGAGGGTGGGAGAAGAGAGAGGGGAAGAGAAGAGTGAGAGAGGGGGAAGAGAAGAGCGAGAGAGGGGAGAAGTGTGAGAGGGGGAGAAGAGTGAAAGAGGGGAGAAGAGTGAGAGGGGAGAAGTGTGAGAGGGGGGAGGAGAGTGAGAGAAGAGGGAGACGAGTGAAAGAGGGGCGAGAAGAGTGAGAGAGGGGGAGAAGAGTGAGAGAGGGGGGAGAAGAGTGAGAGAGGGGGAGAAGAGTGAGAGAGGGGGAGAAGAGTGAGAGAGGGGGACAAGAGTGAGAGAGGGGGGAAGAGTGAGGGGGGGAAGAGTGAGAGGGGGGGGAAGAGTGAGAGGGGGGGGAAGAGTGAGAGGGGGGAGTTAGGGGCAAGAGTGGGGGAGGGGGGAAGTGAGAGGGGCAAAAGTGGAATAGAGGGGAAAGAGAAATGGAGGAGGGTGAGAGAGAGGGGGGAAGAGTTAGAGAGACGGGGAGAGTGGAAGAGAGAGGGGGAAGAGTGAGAGATGGGGGTGAAGAGTGAGAGAGGGGTAGAGGATTGAGAGAGGGGGGAGAGGAGAGAGAGAGGGGGGTTAAGAGTGAAGTGAAGAGAGTTAGGGGGAGAGAGAGAGTCAGAGGGTGAGAGAAAGGGGGGGGGGGAAGAGATGAGAGAGAGAGAGAGAGAGAGAGAGAGAGAGAGATTCATATACTGTACACATGCACATATATAATATATACACACAGTATATATTGTAGTGGCATTTTCTACCCCCCATTTCACACTATAAGTTCTGCCACGTAGATAATATTTGCTATTTAATTAACTTGATTATATCCTCAGTGTAATTAACCGAAGGAGCTTCCCCGTATCCCGGCCATCCGAACCCAACGCGCTTTCAAGTTACTTTCTCAAGACTCCAAATACCTTTCTTGGCTGCAGATCAGACGCGCCCTTAAACAGAATTGCTAATTAATTAAGCAAAG
>NC_134501.1:26530469-26550469 GCF_040206685.1 Ascaphus truei | reverse complement strand
GGCTGACGTCACGTGGTCACGTCGCCATCGCCCTAAATATAAACGCAGCCTAACACACTGATACAGAGATGCACGCACACTTATACACACTAATACTGATACAGACACGCACACACTTATACACACTAATACTGATACAGACACGCACACACTGATACACAGACACCCACACACTGATACACACTAATACTGATACAGACACACACACTTATACACACTAATACTGATACAGACACGCACACACTGATACACAGACACCCACACACTGATACACACTAATACTGATACAGACACACACACTTATACACACTAATACTGATACAGACACGCACACACTGATACAGAGATGCACACACACTGATACGCACTAATACTGATACAGACACGCACACACTTATACACACTAATACTGATACAGACACGCACACACTGATACACAGACACCCACACACTGATACACACTAATACTGATACAGACACACACACTTATACACACTAATACTGATACAGACACGCACACACTGATACACAGACACCCACACACTGATACACACTAATACTGATACAGACACACACACTTATACACACTAATACTGATACAGACACGCACACACTGATACACAGACACCCACACACTGATACACACTAATACTGATACAGACACACACACTTATACACACTAATACTGATACAGACACGCACACACTGATACAGAGATGCACACACACTGATACGCACTAATACTGATACAGACACGCACACACTTATACACAGACACAGAGATGCACACACACTGATACGCACTAATACTGAAACAGACACACACACTTATACACACACACATGCACACACTCATACACACTAATACTGATACAGACACGCACACTGATACGCAGACACGCACACACTGATACAGAGATGCACACACACTGATACGCACTAATACTGATACAGACACGCACACTTATACACAGACACCCACACACTGATACACACTAATACTGATACAGACATGCACACTTATACACAGACACGCACACACTGATACACACTAATACTGATACAGACACGCACACACTTATACACATACACGCACACACTGATACAGAGATGCACACACACTGATACAGTACACACTAATACTGATACAGACACGCACACACTTATACACAGACACGCACACACTGATACTGATACAGACACGCACACACTAATACTGATACAGACACGCACACACTAATACTGATACAGACACGCACACACTTATACACAGACATGCACACACTTATACAGACTAATACTGATACAAACACGCACACACTCATACACTAATACTGATACAGACACGCACACACTGATACACACTAATACTGATACAGACACGCACACACTGATACATACAGACACACATGCACGTACTGATGTACTCACAGGCACTGATTCACACACATTACACACATACACACATTAACGCACTGATACACAAACACAGATACACACATTAACACGCTGATGCACACACACTAATACACACAGACACACCTACCGTGTAGACATAATGATAGACACAGATACATAACACTGACACATTAGTACACACTAACAATGATTTATCCCTGTCCTTGGTCTCATTCGGTGTTACACAGTAACGCGGCCCGTACAGGAAAGCCCTGATATGCGGCCATCTCACAGCGGCACAATCAAAGGCAGCCTCACTGCGGACAGCGCAACTCCAACCTGCTCTCAGCAAACAGGAATCGCTATTATTGAGTTCTAAGTAACCCCTCATCACACAGGAACTCGGCGTGAGCGACCCCCACTCCCGGATTTAATGCCTTTGATGTTTACTTTGTTCTCGCCAAAGTTCAAAAGCCCGCACTAATGCTCCGGCCCTTTTACCAAATCCCCCCTTAATCCCGGGATCCACAGCCTTTTCGCTTATGGCCAGTTAAACCCCGTTAAGGCTATCGGATTTAATAAAGCCCTACAGAACACAGACGTGAAATCCTCCTTCTTTCCTGGCCTCCTGGACACGTTCCTTTATATCTTTCCCGCTCGGAGACATTTTGTTTTCGCAGATCATGAACTGGCCACGGTTCAACCACAACAAAAACTGCCGCGTAATTATTCTTTTATTTGTTATTTTTTAATCGGGCCTCGGATTCTCGGACGATGGTCCAATTAAGTTCTGGTTATGCAGATGTGCCGGATCATCGCTGGACAACCGTTCCTATGTCACTACCCAGAATCCTTGTCTGCAGCATAAAGGACCAATGCACCTGTAGTAACCGTCATTTTGTTTTTTTACAGGGGTGGAAGAGATAATTACGGGTGAAGTTAACAGGATTAAGTTCTGAAGGGGATTTAAATGGACATCCAACCGATGATGCAGCTAATTGCAGGGAATATTGGTAGCCATTTTGTTTTCCCTGGTAGTGATTAGAACCCAGAAACTTCACCTGTAAGTATCTCAGGAACTGGGAGGTCCCTGGAGCTCACCTTAAGGGCAAAATGGCCGGGAGGAACTGTTCCTTTAACCACGTGACAATTGTGTTGTCGAACCCGTTTTGGGGCCCGGTGACAGACCTGCAGATATACCCGTGGGCATTTTATTTTCTACTATGCATCGTGATGTAACCCAGACGTGGGCAACTCCGGTCCTCAAGGACCACCAACAGGTCAGGTTGCCAGGATATCCCTGCTTCAGCACAGGTGGCTCAGTCAGTGACTCAGTCTTCTACTGCACCACCTGTGCTGAAGCAGGGATATCCTGAAAACCTGACCTGCTGGTGGCCCTTGAGGACTGGAGTTGCCCCACCCCTAGTGTAAAGCTACATTCCCCGTGCTTGAGAGCATTTAAGACCCATTCAAATGAAGGGAGCTTAACTCTTCCTAAACAAGGAGAAGACCGCGTCATAACCTATTAAATACAAGCAAAAAAGAAATAAATATATATATCTATGTAAGGCTCAGTCCTAAGTACGAGGCACAAAAGTATTTTATCTTTACAAATTGCCGTTATCTTCATTTTGCGCGTCGGGACTGCGACTTACTGCGAAACACTGATGTCTTGGGCGGAACGCGCGTGGGAAATAACAACATTTCCGGAGCATCTTAAACCTCCCCCGCTTTCTAACTGTGCCCTGATCACTGGATCTCCGAGATCTGTGCAGAAGAAGGGGGCGCCCCGGGCGTGAGCCGCGTTCCTTTCCGCTGCGGGGGACCCCCCCCTGCGCCCCGAGTCACTCACCTCTAGGAGGTGCTGCCGGGATCCGCACGGGCCGAGAGAGAAAGAAGACGTCATCCGAGCCGCGGGAGATTTAAACCGCCCAGGCGGGGGGTGCTACCGGCGCGCCCCAACGGAGGTGAGTATCTCGGGGGGGCAGGGGGGCCCCGGAGCTGAAATTAACTCAGGAGACCCTCTGCGTTTTGCTCAAGAGACTGGAGACCCCCTGCGTTTCACCTAACAAACCTGGGTGGAATCAAACCTTAAAGGAGAAATCTGTGCAATGTCCCATATGTGGGTTTGTAATAAATCAGTTCTGTAGTATTACATCGTACTTAATGCCATTTTAATGAGTGTTAATACACTGAGCATCCTGTGATCTCTATAGCAGGCTTTAGCACACCTCCCCAGCAGTGCAAGATCTTTGCAACACTTTCCTGTTTGTGATCATGTGTCGCCAATGTTCCCAGCAGTGTGAGCTGCAAACTGTAACAATAGATAATGTTACCTTAGTAGTATATGGATACATTGTAGCTGCTGAGTTACACCGACTGAAGGATTGATTGAAACTTAATGGCAGCCATTTAGTGAACCCTGGGAAGCTGGATTTGTGCTGATTGATCATGGGAGAACGAAATGATCGGCATCTTAGGTAATTAGTTTTCAATAAAGGTAATTAAATGTGGCATATATTAAAGCAGCAAATATATATCGTTTTTTTCTTTTTAAGTGCCGCTTAGATTGCCTTTTTAACAAGCCATTAAATATCCATTAATACATGGATATATATGTGTGTGTGTATATGTGTGTGTGTGTGTGTGTGTGTGTGTGTGTGTATATATATATGTGTGTTTGTGTGTGTATATATATATATATATATATATATATATATATATATATATATATATATATATGTGTTTGTGTGTGTGTGTGTGTATATATATACATATATATATATACACACATATATATATATATATATATATACACACACTGTATATAATATATATTGGAGCTAGTGTTAGAAACCTACATTCAGAACGCTACAAATTACATACAGATCCCCCCAATGTGTGTATGAGTGTGTGTGTGTGTGTGTGTGTGTGTGTGTCTCCTTTTCACATGAGGATTATTTGTACAGAAATGTAAAGTTCCTGTGTTACCTTCCAGGTGAAAATGTTCTTCCCCGTTATCTCTGCAAAGATGGCCCGAGAGGTCCTGCGGAGACAGAGAAAGGTGATATACAGACGTGCTCAGCGATAGGGACAATACATCTCACCCTATCACAGCCCCGCCCGGCACTAGTTCCCAGGTATCTGATTAGGAGAAACATATTTACGTATATATGTCTATGTCCAGTATACACATACACAGATAGTGGGCTCATTTGCATGGCATTACCCAGAATCCCTGGCTGCAGTGGAGGCACTGTAGGCTAAGAGATAATGGGGAAGGGCAGGGATGCAGACCTGTCTGAGACGTGTGAATGAGCTCACACGTGGGGTTTGTATTTGCTGCGCGGTGGAGGGGTTCTGTCACTTTTGTACCCACCGTAATTTATATAATCTGTGGTTGAAACCTATCCCAACTTAGCGGTTCACGGCAAAGCCGGTATAACCAGCCTCTCTCTGATGAGCCCCAAAAATGGTGAAAAAGGCTATCTGTGAGTAGGGTTACTGGCTCTGCACTTCTGTAACCCAGGCTGTGCTGATAAAGCTGTGTAATACAGCAGGCAGAAGCTCATAGGGGTCCCGTGTTAAAATGGATCAGTAGCATAAAGTGACACTGGGCTCATTTGCATGTTCTTTCCCCAAATCCCTGGCTGCAGTGGAAGCACTGGGTGCAAAGAGATAATGGGGAAGGGCAGGGCTGCAGACCTGTAAATGTCCTCACACGTGGTATGTTTACTTGCTGTACGGGGTAGGGTTTGTGTAACGGTAGTTACCCCCCAGAACGTGTATAGTGTGTGTGGTTCATACACACTATACACACTTTCATGGTTCAGCTACCGGACGTGCATTTTAAGTTGCACGCAGCCAACCAGAAAAAAACCTCCTTTTGCAAACAATGTAACAGTGTCATTGGCTTCCCTAAACAAATCTAATCGTGCTAATAACAAATATTTGGCGGCTTTCATCTTTTGGCAAATTAATTAAAACCATTAATTTCTTCTGGGCTTCTGAATAAGAGGGTGTTTGTCAAAGTTATATCCCTTATTCCACACACAGTGACATCAGACTGTGACATCAGACTGTGACATCAGACAGTGACATCAGACTGTGACATCAGACTGTGACATCAGACTGTGACATCAGACAGAAGGGAACAACCAGAGGGAGATCGAACCCCCTCCCAAGTCTCAGCTAAACATGTTTACATAATAACTTTAATACATTTAAAAATACTCATAGGTATCAGATTTGGGTAAACATATCCTAAACTTGGGGGTTTGGGGGGATAATTGGACATCCTTATTGCCAGGGGTGCTCAACACTTCAAGCCCCTCCCCCCCAACAGGTCAGGTTTTCAGGATATCCCTGCCTTAGCACAGGTGGCTCAAATCAGTCCATGCTTCAGCACAGGTGGCTCAATCACTGGCTCAGACTTTGATTGGGCCACTAATGCTGAAGATGGGATATCCTTTAAACCTGACCAGTTGAGGGGGTTTGAACAGCAACGAATGTGCAAATATTAAAGAATGAGAACTACCCCCCCCCCCCTCGCCACACAGTGTGCAGCGAATTCTAGGCCTTGCTTACGCCGGCAGCGGCCGGGCACGCGCCCTCCCTCAGGGTGATGCGCCGCCCGAACCTGCACTGGCTGAACCGCTCGCGTGACCCGGCCGTCACTACAGAAAATCACTTTCTCGGATCTGCTCGAAGTACGCGCGCCCGGCCGCAATGGGTATAAGCACGGCCTTACGGTGTCCTCTGGGGCTGCAAAGTTTCTCAATAGCATCGTTTAGTGAATGTGGACCTAATGTTTTATTAGAAATATTTAAACGTCTTTATTTTTTATTAGTATTCTGAACCCCCGTAATAATAATAATAATATACAATATGGCGGAATTCTCTGCGTTCTGATCTCGCATCTCCCGCGGGTCTCTCTTATTCAGAGATTTCATGTCTACTGAGGTAGGGCGTATTAAAAGCGAGCGCTGGCATCGCCGTCGAGATGCTAAACCCTCCCCCCCCAACCCCCGTAAATGTGCAAGATAATAACAGCGGAGGGGTTTTATTTGGTGGCAAAAGATATCACGTTTCCAGGCGCAGTCGGATCACACATACTACCAGTAACAGAGCACAGAGGAGATACAAGAAAGAACAGACAACACTACAGCAGGCCTGCACAACTCAGTGTGACTGAGCCACTAATTGAGCTAGCTGTGCTGAAGTAGGGATATTCTGAAAACCTGGCCTGTTTGCGGCCCTCGAGGACTGGAGTTGTGCAGGCCTGGCCTCCACCCACCGCTCCATGCTGTTTCCTCCTCTCCTTGGCCCCACCCCCAGGCTCTTGACATCTCATCCTAACTGGATGCATTGACAAGCATCAGCCAATTAGGACCCAGTCTCCTAGCCCTGCTCAGGGAAATCCCGTGGCCCCCCAAGCCAGTCAGGTCTCTATGTCCAGAGAGGTAATACCGGTATACATATACACGCGCAGAGAGGTAATACCGGTATACATATACACGCCCAGAGAGGTAATACCGGTATACATATACACGCCCAGAGAGTTAATACCGGTATACATATACACGCCCAGAGAGGTAATACCGGTATACACATACACGCCCAGAGAGGGAATACCGGTATACACATACACGCCCAGAGAGGGAATACCGGTATACACATACACGCCCAGAGAGGTAATACCGGTATACACATACACGCCAAGAGAGGTAATACCGGTGTACACATACACCCCCAGAGAGGTAATACCGGTATACACATACACGCCCAGAGAGGTAATACCAGTATACACATACACGCCCAGAGAGGTAATACCGGTATACACATACACGCCCAGAGAGGGAATACCGGTATACACATACACGCCCAGAGAGGGAATACCGGTATACACATACACGCCCAGAGAGGTAATACCGGTATACACATACACGCCAAGAGAGGTAATACCGGTGTACACATACACCCCCAGAGAGGTAATACCGGTATACACATACACGCCCAGAGAGGTAATACCAGTATACACATACACGCCCAGAGAGGTAATACCGGTATACACATACACGCCCAGAGAGGTAATACCGGTATACATATACACGCCCAGAGAGGTAATACCTGTATACACAAACAGTACATGCCCAGAGAGGTAATACCGGTATACACATACACGCCCAGAGAGGTAATACCGGTATACACATACATGCCCAGAGAGGTAATACCGGTATACACATACATGCCCAGAGAGGTAATACCGGTATACATATACACCCCCAGAGAGGTAATACCGGTATACACATACACGCCCAGAGAGGTAATACCAGTATACACATACACGCCCAGAGAGGTAATACCGGTATACACATACACGCCCAGAGAGGTAATACCGGTATACACATACACGCCCAGAGAGGTAATACCTGTATACACAAACAGTACATGCCCAGAGAGGTAATACCGGTATACACATACACGCCCAGAGAGGTAATACCGGTATACACATACACGTCCAGAGAGGTAATACCGGTATACACATACACACCCAGAGAGGTAATACCGGTATACACATACACGTCCAGAGAGGTAATACCGGTATACACATACACGTCCAGAGAGGTAATACCGGTATACACATACACGCCCAGAGAGGTAATACCGGTATACACATACACACCCAGAGAGGTAATACCTGTATACACATACACACCCAGAGAGGTAATACCGGTATACACATACACACACATACAGCTCAACCCCCTTATAACGCGGTGCTTGGGGTCCAAAGAACCACACTGCGCTATAAGCGGATCGCATTAGAAATAATGTACAATTGTATGCATTGTACAATAAAGTATTTAAGATACCAATACTCGTGTTGTAAAGTATTCATAAATACGAAAATTGGGAGCCACGCGTACATCACGCTATAAGCGGATTCGCATTATAACGGGGTTGAGCTGTATATATATATATATATATATATATATATATATACATGTATTCCCTACAGGGAACCATGTTAAAAATGGTTATTGAGGCAAAAAGTGACACTGTGTGCTCATTTGCATGTCATTTCCCAGAATCCCTTGCTGCAGTGGAAGTGCTGTATGCTGGGTGATAATGGGGAAAGGCAGTGTTGCAGACCTGCCTAAGACAGGCAGATGAGCATACAGTTATATTTGCATATATATATATATATATATATATATATATATATTATACACACATACAGACACAAATGAATGAATATATATATATATATATATACTAGCTGAGAGCCCCGGCGTTGCCCGGGATGTTTGTGGTGTGGGTGTGGCATTTGGGTGAGGAGTGGTCAACGCGGCCCATGTGCGGTGGTAGTGCTGCTGTGGCTGTACTGATGGTGATTGTATCGGTGTGCTGATTTTGGAGGGTTTGGTGCTGATGTGGGGGTGCGGATGTGGGGGTGCGGATGTGGGTGTGCCGATGGGGGAGGTGCAAAGGTGCCGATGTGTGGGTGCTGATGGTGTTGATGGGGGCTGGGATTGGCGGGGAGCCGAGAATGCCAGTGTGCTGGGGGGGCATGGGATAGCGGTGTGCTGATGTGGTTTTGCTGGGGATAGTGTGTGTGTGTATACGTGTGTGTGTATACACACGTGTGTGTGTATACATGTTTGTGTGTGTGTATACATGTTTGTGTGTATACATTGTATGTGTGTGTGTGTGTGTATACATGTGTACGTGTGTGTGTGTGTGTACGTGTGTGTGTGTATACGTGTGTGTGTACGTGTGTGTGTGTATACGTGTGTGTATACGTGTGTGTATACACATGTGTGTATAGACGTGTATACACATGTGTGTGTAGACATTGTGTGTATGTATATATTGTGTGTGTGTGTGTATACATGTGTACGTGTGTGTATACACATGTGTGTATACACATGTGTATACACATGTGTGTATACATGTTTGTGTGTGTCTATACATGTTTGTGTGTATGTACATGTGTGTGTGTGTACATGTGTGTGTGTGTACATTTGTGTGTGTATACATTTGTGTGTGTGTATACATGTTTGTGTGTGTGTATACATGTTTGTGTGTGTGTATACGTGTGTGTATACATGTGTGTGTATACACGTGTGTGTGTGTGTGTGTGTGTATACATGTGTGTGTGTATACAGTATGTGTACATGTGCGTGTGTGTATGTCTCCATGTGTGTGTATACACATGTGTATATACACGTGTGTATACACGTGTGTATACATGTTTGTGTGTATACATAGTATGTGTGTGTGTGTGTGTATACATGTGTGTGTGTACATTTGTGTGTATACATGTTTGTGTGTGTATGTGTGTGTGTGTGTGTGTGTGTGTGTGTGTGTGTATACATGTGTGTGTATACATGTGTGTGTGTATACATGTGTGTGTGTATACATTATGTGTATGTATACATGTGTGTGTGTGTGTGTGTGTGTGTACATGTGCGTGTGTGTATGTCTCCATGTGTGTGTGTATGTCTCCATGTGTGTGTGTACGTGTACATGTGTGTGAGTATACGTGTACATGTGTGTGTGTACGTGTCTACGTGTACATGTGTGTGTGTGTCTACGTGTACATGTGTGTGTGTGTCTACGTGTACATGTGTGTGTGTCTACGTGCGTGTGTATACGTGTGTGTGTGTCTACGTGTGTGTCTACGTGTGTGTGTGTATACGTGTGTGTGCGTATACGTGTGTATGTGTGTCTACGTGTGTGTGTGTGTCTACGTGTGTGTGCGTATACGTGTGTGTGTGTCTACGTCTGTGTGTGTGTCTACGTGTGTGTGTGTACACGTGTGTCTACGTGTGTGTTTGTACGTGTGTGTTTGTACGTGTGTGTGTGTGTGTGTATACGTGTGTGTACGTGTGTGTGTGTAAACGTGTGTGTCTGTGTGTATACGTGTGTGTCTGTGTGTATACGTGTGTGTGTGTGTGTATAGGTGTGTGTGTGTGTGTATAGGTGTGTGTGTGTGTGTATAGGTGTGTGTCTGTGTGTATAGGTGTGTCTGTGTGTCTACGTGTGTCTGTGTGTCTACGTGTTTCTTTGTGTCTACGTGTGTCTGTGTGTCTACGTGTGCCTGTGTGTATACGTGTGTGTGTGTATACGTGTGTCTGTATAGGTGTGTGTGTGTGTGTCTGTCTACGTGTGTGTGTGTCTGTCTACATGTGTGTGTGTCTACATGTGTGTGTCTGTGGACGTGTGTGTGTGCCTACATGTGTGTGTGTGTGTGTGCCTACATGTGTGTGTGTGCGCCTACATGTGTGTGTGTGTGTGGTCTCTGTGTGTGTGTGTCTCTGTGTATGTGTATGTGTATGTATATATATAGTGTGTGTGTGTGTATGGAGGGTTGAGGCTGGCAATGAAGGAATGGGGGGGTGTGGGGGGGAGAGCTGCTTACCTTGCAGTCGGCAGCATGTTCCTCGAGGTGAGGCCTCCTGCAGGGCGGGAGCCCCCCCGGCAGGGCGGGAGCCCCCCCACTGGCCTCCGGCTCGAGGTGAGGCCTCCTGCAGGGCGGGAGCCCCCCCCGCAGCCCCCCGGCTCGAGGTGAGGCCTCCTGCAGGGCGGGAGCCCCCCCCGCTGCCTCCGGCTCGAGGTGAGGCCTCCTGCAGGGCGGGAGCCCCCCCGCTGCCCACCGGCTCGAGGTGAAGCCTCCTGCAGGGCGGGAGCCCCCCCGCTGCCCTCCGGCTCGAGGTGAGGCCTCCTGCAGGGCGGGAGCCCCCCCGCTCGAGGTGAGGCCTCCTGCAGGGCGGGAGCCCCCCGGCTCGAGGTGAGGCCTCATGCAGGGCGGGAGCCCCCCCGCTGCCCTCCGGCTCGAGGTGAGGCGGCGGTGCCGAGGAGCGTTGCAGGCGGCGCCGGGTAGGCTGGTCTTTGCTGTGAGGGGGGTGGGAGAGGTGAGCCGGTGCCGAGGAGCGTGCGGCGAGGCCCGTGGGTATGCTGCCTCACCCATCCGGCCGCTCCCACGTGGATGTGAGGCGGGAGGCAGCGTGTTGTGGCCCGCTCCCCCGCTGACTGTAGCGGCGCCGGGGTGTGAGCTTGGGGGGGGGGGGGGGGGTGTGAGCTTGGGGGGGGGTAAGCTTGGGGGGGGGTGAGGTGTGTGTGAGCTTGGGGGTGTGGGAATGTGTGTGTGTGTGTGTGTGTGTGTGTGTGTGTGTGTTTTTTTTTTTTTTTTTTTTTTTTGTGGACCTTTGGCCCGTCACTCCGCCTCAGGGGCGGGCCAAGGGGGTGGTGTGAGTGTGTGAGGCCAATGAGAGGTGTGCGGGGGCGGGCGGCCCAAGGGACCAATGAGATTGCCGCTAGGGACACCGGACATCCAGGCAGGCAAACATACAGTGCTTTCACTAATATAGTATAAGATATATATATATAATGGAAATATTACAGTATACTCATTTGCATGTCTTAGACAGGTCTGCACCCCCGCCTTTCACCATTATCACCCAGCCCATTCTGGGAAATGACATGCAAATAAATGAGCACACAGTGCCACCTTTTGCTTCAAAACCATTTAACATGGTCCCCTATAAGCTTATATTTGCTGCAGCTTTGAGCACAACCTGGGTTAAAATGCATAACCAGTAAACCCACCCACAGACCTTTTTATATCATATATTATTATATACACACACAAACACTCACATGCATATACATACTGTAAAGAGCTAAAATATATAATTAATCACTGCTTTCTATGCGTGTTGTATATTCAGTAATATGTGCGGAAGAAAACGCGATGCGCAGCAGAACGCTTTCCTTTTCCTGTCGTCCGACGGAAGACCCTACAAGGGGATTTTGCTGCAAAGAGATGATGTGACTTACCCAAGGTCACAAGGAGACCGCTGTGTCCTCCTCAACTCAAATGTACACGAAACCTTCACATGCATTTGGGGATTACCAAGTTTAAAGAGGTTGGGAAGCTGAAGGCCACGCTGTTTGACATGTGGAAGGTGGGTGACACCTTCTGTGGCCAGATGGAGAGAAACCCTGGGGTCCTGGCTAAAGGCATTCCTACATTCCCGGAATAGTTGCCGTCTTATATCGCGCTGACAGGCACCATCAAGGCTACAGCTGCTAATGCAGGGGTGGGCAACTCCAGTCCTCAAGGGCCAACACAGGTCAGCGTTTCAGGATATCCCTGCTTCAGCACAGGTGGCTCAGTGGCTCAGGACTGAGCCACCGATTGAGCCACCTGTGCTGAAGCAGGGATATCCTGAAAACCTGACCTGTTGGTGGCCCCTGAGGGCTGGAGTTGCCCAGCCCCGTGCTAGCGCCCATCGGTATAAAAACCCTTCTCATGTCTGCCGTCCTACTGGCAGACGGGCTTTGCCATTAACCCCGCGAGTGCCGGAGGGATTCGCTGCACCCGACAGCGGTCACGTGACCGCGGCGGGCCATGATCCCCGGGAAACGTAAGGAGTCCACGAGAGACACGGAGGACACCGTCTAAATTGGGGCGTGACGCGGTCACCACGTCACGCGACCCCTGGATTGCCCGACCCCACGACGCAGTAACTACATTTTGGGGCGCCCAAAGGGTTAAAAGGAGTAATCCACCCTCGCTAACCGCCATCTTGTTTTACCAGACCGCACTATTCTCAGCTCCGGGGACTCCCTGGTTCCCGAGATACATACAGGTGAAGTGACCGGGATTACTTCCTGGTTTTTATGAAGTTGCAGCTTCCTATTGGACAGAGATTTGGCAGCCATTTTGTTTCCCCAGAGGGAGATTTTATACCCGGCAACTTCACCAGTAAGCATCTCGAGGTCCCTGGAGCTGACAATAGTGGCGTTTGGCTCCGGCGTTGTGACCCCGTAAAATAAATTGGGGAGTAGCAGGGACTGCTCTTTTAAGTAGAAGGATTTAGCCAAGTAATTCATTAAAGGAGCAGAACATGTTGTTTTTTTTTAAATTGGTTTGAAGCAGGGGGAGTCCAGAGCGGAACCGCGTGCATTTCAGACCCCCTGCGCCCCGAGACACCGACCTCTGCAGGGTCTGCCGGTAGCTGCTCCGCAGACTTAAAGTTCACGCGGGCCAATAGGAAGCAACAAGGGGTGACATTTACGTCCGCCATTTTGATAGCCCCACACAGCCCAGCCGGAGCTGCAACCGACACCCCCTACAAAAGGTAAGTGTCTCAGGAAGCAGGGGGTCCCCTGAGCTGAAATTAATGGGGTCCCCAGAGCTGAAATTAATGGGGTTCAGCTCTGGGGACCCCCCGGCTTTAATCCTATTTAGAAAAAAAAGCAGGATTGTTGCTTTAAGTAATTGGCAGTAACTGTAAACTGTATTATACTGTGTATGTATATATATATATATATATATGTCTTTATTTATATAGCGCTATTAATGTACATAGCGCTTCACAGCAGTAATACAAGTGACATAATAATATAAATAACACATAATACAAATAACACACGATGGGAAGAAGCGCTTCAGATATAAAAGTGACATTTAGGAAAAGGAGTCCCTGCCCCAAAAAGCTTACAATCTAATATGTATATATATATATATTTTAAACATACAACGCCTCTAATTTCATAGAGGTTCAAATGAGTAAGCTGATCTTCTAGAAGGGGGGTTTCTTGTTACACCCAAGCGGAGTAAAAGCAGGCGACGCCGAGATGCGTTCCCAAAACGGCTAACCGCACAGCCCGATGACGGACCATTTTATAATAAATAGAAAAGACCCTCCCCCCCCCCCCCCCCCGCCTCCCCCCCCTCCGCATCCTTCTTCTCCAAACCTCAAGACATGTATTGGTTCAAGGTCACTTGAATGTCAGATATTGCCGTGTTTCATGTTTATATTCTTTTACGTTAATCCTGACTTAATTGTCATTATGGCAAGAAAGTGAGGAACCGCCCAGGCCCTGTAATTATATATTGTTATAGAATTATATATTGTATTGGGCGTATCTGTAGTATAAACACCTGTTATGTAAACTTATACTTCTATGTACAAGTGTACCTGTTATGTACAAGTTTACCTAAAATGTACTGTATAAATGTACCTAATTTGCACAAGTGTACCTGTTATGTACAAGTGTACCTGTTATGTACAAGTGTACCTGTTATGCACAAGTGTACCTGTTATGCACAAGTGTACCTGTTATGCACAAGTGTACCTGTTATGCACAAGTGTACCTGTTATGCACAAGTGTACCTGTTATGCACAAGTGTACCTGTTATGCACAAGCTTACCTGTTATGTACAAGCTTACCTGTTATGTACAAGTGTACCTTACAGTATGTACAAGTGTACCTTACAGTATGTACAAGTGTACCTTATGTACAAGTGTATCTGTTATGTACGAGTGTAGCTGTTATGTACGAGTGTACCTGTTATGTACGAGTGTACCTGTTATGTACGAGTGTACCTGTTATGTACGAGTGTACCTGTTATGTACGAGTGTACCTGTTATGTACGAGTGTACCTGTTATGTACGAGTGGTCCTGTTATGTACGAGTGGTCCTGTTATGTACAAGTGTACCTGTTATGTACAAGTGTACCTGTTATGTACAAGTGTACCTGTTATGTACAAGTGTACCTGTTATGTACAAGTGTACCTGTTATGTACAAGTGTACCTGTTATGTACAAGTCTACCTTATGTACACGTGTACCTGTTATGTACAAGTGTACCTGTTATGTACAAGTGTACCTGTTATGTACAAGTTTACCTGTTATGTACAAGTTTACCTGTTATGTACAAGTGTACCTGTTATGTACAAGTGTACCTGTTATGTACAAGTGTACCTGTTATGTACAAGTGAACCTGTTATGTACAAGTGTACCTGTTATGTACAAGTGTACCTGTTATGTACAAGTGTACCTGTTATGTACAAGTGAACCTGTTATGTACAAGTGAACCTGTTATGTACAGGTGAACCTGTTATGTACAAGTGAGCCTGTTATGTACAAGTGAACCTGTTATGTACAAGTGTACCTGTTATGTACATGTGTACCTGTTATGTACAAGTGTACCTGTTATGTACAAGTGTACCTGTTATGTACAAGTGTACCTTATGTACAAGTGTACCTTATGTACAAGTGAACCTGTTATGTACAAGTGTACCTTTTATGTACAAGTGTACCTGTTATGTACAAGTGTACCTGTTATGTACAAGTGAACCTGTTATGTACAAGTGTACCTGTTATGTACAAGTGTGCCTGTTATGTACAAGTGTGCCTGTTATGTACAAGTGTACCTGTTATGTACAAGTGAACCTGTTATGTACAAGTGTACCTGTTATGTACAAGTGAACCTGTTATGTACAAGTGAACCTGTTATGTACAGGTGAACCTGTTATGTACAAGTGAGCCTGTTATGTACAAGTTTACCTGTTATGTACAAGTGTACCTGTTATGTACATGTGTACCTGTTATGTACAAGTGTACCTGTTATGTACAAGTGTACCTTATGTACAAGTGTACCTGTTATGTACAAGTGAACCTGTTATGTACAAGTGAACCTGTTATGTACAAGTGAACCTGTTATGTACAAGTGAACCTGTTATGTACAGGTGAACCTGTTATGTACAAGTGAGCCTGTTATGTACAAGTTTACCTGTTATGTACAAGTGTACCTGTTATGTACAAGTGTACCTGTTATGTACAAGTGTACCTGTTATGTACAAGTGTACCTTATGTACAAGTTTACCTTGTGCAAACGTCTCAAATAAAAATTAAACCGATAATCATTCTGCGAATTCCTCTTGACTAATTTGATCTGACCCAATGACATTATATATATATACACACACACACACACACACACACACACACACACACACACACACACACACACACACACACACACACACACACACGTACGTTATGGTGGGTGAAAAAGGCGACAAGAAACCTTCACCGTTGCATATAGCAAATAAAAATATCACTTGTGAGCACATTCACATGACACATCTGCACCCCTGCCTTTCACCATTATCCCCATCAACATACAATGCTCCCACCCTCTGCAGCAAGGGATTGTGGGAAATAACATGCAAATGAGCACACCTTTTGCCCGAAATCCATTTTACATGGAACCCTTATAAGCAAATGCTTGCTGTTAACACAGCCACTGATTGAGCCACCTGTGCTGAAGCAGGGATATCCGGAAAAGCTGACCTGTTGGTGGCCCTTGAGGACTGCAGTTGGCCACTCCTGATCTACACCCTCAAACCTTACCAGTACCCGCATTGAGGCTGACATGCTGGCACCCCCTAACATCCACCCCCAAACCTTAATAGATCCAGCAGTGCGGCCGGACCATACTCCATCCTGATGTACACTCCGTCCCACAATTAGCAGCCACTTTACCTTTTGTTCCAACATTACCCCTTATTCCATCTAGAGTGTAAGCTCCCGGGATCAGAGCCCTCAATCCCTTCTGCATCTGTGCACATTTCTTACTATTTATGTATGTAATGTAGATTGTAAGCTCTCCGGTTCAGGGATTTCCTTTTCTATTATCTGACTTTGTTGCCGCTTATTGTATAATAATTCCCTGTACTGTATCGCCTAGTACAGAGCGGACGACGCTATATAAAGATATATACCTACATCTAATAGACATCTCTCTGTAACCCCATTGTGCCGCGCTGTGGAATATCTTGGCGCTGTACAATTAAAGGATTATAATAATAACTAATGACAATGCTAGGCTGTATAGATTAAAGGGCCAGTCCCACGCAGCTGGCAAAAATAGGTTTTACATTCAACACATGTTCTCTGCAACATGGAATCGCCCCTAAGGTAACATTTTTACCTGGTTGTTGCCTGTGAAAAGAAACATTTTCTACTTAGTTTGTTATCTGATTAATTGCTGCCGTTTGGCTAATGACGGCAACATCATTAGTTGGCATAAAACAACAAGAGGAAAAGGTGGGTGAACAAGTCAATGGCACGCACGGCAGTTTACAAACAGTCTTATCCCACAAGAGATCAGGTCAAGATTAGAAAAAAAAACCGACGTGTTTGAATTTTTTTTTATATATAATACTAGCTGAGAGACCCGGCGTTGCCCGTGAGTTAAATTTCCCGCTAGGAGGAGGGGGGGAGAGCGGACGGGAGGGTGGGGGGAGAGCGGACGGGAGGGTGGGGGGGAGAGCGGACGGGAGGAGGGGGGGGGAGAGCGGACGGGAGGGGGGGGGACGACAGTGGACGGGAGGGGGGGGGGAGACGACAGTGGACGGGAGGAGGGGGGGGGAGAGCGGACGGGAGGGGGGGGGGGGACGACAGTGGACGGGAGGGGGGGGGACGACAGTGGACGGGAGGGGGGGACGACAGTGGACAGGAGGGGGGGGACAGTGGACAGGAGAGGGGGGGGGAGACAGTGGACAGGAGGGGGGGGGGACAGTGGACAGGAGGGGGGGGGACAGTGGACAGGAGGGGGGGGGGGGTAGGTGGACAGGGCAGGGGGGGGGCAGTGGACAGAGGGGGGGGCAGTGGACAGAGGGGGGTGGACAGTGGACAGGAGGGGGGGGGGGGACAGTGGACAGGAGGGGGGGTGGGTTGGTTAAAATTTCCGGGGTCTCTCCTCTCCACTCCCCCCTGTATGTTTCTCCTCCGCTCCCCCCTCTCTCTCCGCTCCTGCCCCCCCCCCCATGTGACACACACACACAGTGACACACACACACAGTGTCACACACACACACACAGTGACACACACACACACACACACACAGTGAGACACACACACACAGTGAGACACACACACACAGTGACACACACACACACACACAGTGTCACACACACACAGTGTCACACACACACAGTGTCACACACACACACAGTGACACACACACACGGTGAGACACACACACACAGTGACACAGTGACACACACACACGTCACCTCTCCTTCCGGGGCGCCGCCATCTTAGGTGGCCGCGTGTCCCCCCGCCGGGGAGGGAGTGGAGCGGGAGGGAGGTGAGTGGAGCGGGAGAGGGAGGTGAGTGGAGCGGGAGGGAGTGGAGCGGCTTCCGGGCGCCTCTTAGGTGGCCGCGTGTCCCCCCGCCGGGGAGGGAGTGGAGCGGGTGGGAGTGGAGCGGGAGGGAGGTGAGTGGAGCGGGAGGTGAGTGGAGCGGGAGGGAGTGGAGCGGGAAAGGAGGTGAGTGGAGTGGGAGGGAGTGGAGTGGGAGGTGAGTGGAGCGGCTTCCGGGTGCCTCTTAGGTGGCTGCGTGTCCCCCCCGCCGGTCCCCCCGCCGGGGAGGGAGGTGAGTGGAGCGGGAGGGAGTGGAGCGGGAGGGAGTGGAGCGGGAGGGAGGTGAGTGGAGCGGGAGTGGAGCGGGAGAGAGGTGAGTGGAGCGGGAGGGAGGTGAGTGGAGCGGGAGGGAGGTGAGTGGAGCGGGAGGGAGGTAAGTGGAGCGCCGGGGAGGGAGGTGAGTGTGATGGGGGGGGAGAGAGGACAGAGAGAGTGTATGTGTGGCCGAGGGGGAAGAGAGAGAGAGGTGTGTGTGTGTGTGTGTGTGTGTATGTGTGTGTGTGTCGTCGCTCCGCCTCAGGCCAATGAGAGGTGCGGGGGGCGGGCTGCCCAAGGGACCAATGAGATTTCCCCTAGGGACACAGGAAGATGCAGACAGGCATACAGTGCTTTCACTAATATATAATAAGATATATATATTTTTTTTTTTGTGTCATCTACACTTAGAGGATTAAACATGACACTGCCAATAATTCACTTTGGTCCAAGGTACTGCACTTACAGTATAAACGATATATTATATATAACAATATATTTACAGGCGCATAGCGTAGTTGTAGAGGTAAGTCATTACAGGAGCGCCTCGCTTATCCGCCGGAATCCGGCCTGCAAACCACCGCTGGATTGCGGATCCATGTTAACCCGCCGCGGTGAGCGGCGGATAATAATGCGTCCAGTGGACTGCACCATGCGGCGTCGGATAAGCCGTTCGACAGAAAGCGGACCGCTGGATACCGAGCACCACCTGTAATTACATTCATGGGAGTACTGAGGAAAAGCCGATTACATGCTTTTTGACAGGGAGCATTCTGTATGAAAAAAGGAAGGTATTTTGATCTGACAAGTTCTGAAATGTAGGGGTCTTCTCCCTGGATCAACATCCTTCCCATATTTACATACTTTACTTATTTGGTATATCCCTGTACACTTTTCCTTTCTAAAAAGATGCCCACCCTATTTTTGAACAAATCTATTGTATCTGCCATCACAGTCTCCATGGGCAATGAATCCCACACTGTAACTGCTCTTACTGTAAAGAACCCTTTCCTTTGTTGCTGGTGAAATCTCCTTTCCTCCAACCTAAAGCGATAACCCGAGTCTTTTGTACTGCCTGTGGGATGAACAGTTCTTTTGAAAGCTCCTTGTACTGTCCCCAAATATATTGTATATAGTTATCATATCCCCTCTTAGACACCTCTTTTCTAATGTAAATAAATCTAATTTAGCTAGCCTCTCCTCATAAGTTAGAATGTCCATCCCCTTTATTAATTTGGTGGCTCTTCTCTGCACTCTCTCTAGTTCCACAATGTCTTTTCTAAGGAGTGGTGCCCAAAATTGTACTCCATATTCAAGGTGTGGTCTTACTAATGA
>NC_134501.1:26495941-26530269 GCF_040206685.1 Ascaphus truei | reverse complement strand
TGTGTGTGTGTATACATGTGTGTGTGTGTGTGTATACATGTGTGTGTGTGTATACATGTGTGTGTGTGTGTGTATACATGTGTGTGTGTGTATACATGTGTGTGTGTGTATACATGTGTGTGTGTATACATGTGTGTGTGTGTATACATTATGTGTATGTATACTGTGTGTATACGTGTGTGAGTGTATACGTGTGTGTGTATGTGTACATGTGTGTGTGTGGTGTATGTCTCCATGTGTGTGTGTGTATGTCTCCATGTGTGTGTGTGTATGTCTCCTGTGTGTGTGTGTATGTCTCCATGTGTGTTGTGTACGTGTACATGTGTGTGAGTATCCGTGTACATGTGTGTGTGTGTACGTGTCTACGTGTACATGTGTGTGTGTGTGTGTGTACATGTGTGTGTGTGTGTGTGTGTGTGTGTGTACGTGTCTACGTGTACATGTGTGTGTGTGTCTACGTGTACATGTGTGTGTGTCTACGTGTACGTGTGTGTCTACGTGCGTGTGTGTACGTGTTGTGTGTGTGTGTGTGTGTACGTGTGTGTCTACGTGTGTGTCTATGTGTGTGTGTGTCTACGTGTGTGTGTTTGTGTGTACGTGTGTGTGTTTGTGTATACGTGTGTGTGTGTATACGTGTGTGTGTGTGTATACGTGTGTGTGTGTCCTACGTCTGTGTGTGTGTGTGTGTCTACGTGTGTGTGTGTCTACGTGTGTGTGTGTGTGTGTCTGTGTCCCTGTGTGTCCTTTGGCCCGTGACTCCGCCTCAGGGAAGGGGGGGGGGTGGGGGGGGGAGGTGGTGGGAAGGGGGAGGGGGGTGGGGGGAGGTGGTGGGAAGGAGGGGGTGGGGGGAGGGGAGGGGGGGGGGGAGGTGGTGGGGGGGAGGTGGTGGGAAGGACGTGGTGGGGAAGGGGAGGGGGTGGGGGGGAGGTGGTGGGAAGGGGAGGGGGTGGGGGGGAGGTGGTGGGAAGGGGGGGGGGATGGGGGGAAGGGGGGGGGAGGTGGTGGGAAGGGGGGGGGGGGGGGAAGGGGGGGGGGAGGTGGTGGGAGTTGGGAAGGGGGGTGGGGGAGGTGGGAAGGGGGGTGGAGGTGGTGAGGAGGTGGTGGGAGGTTGTAAGGGGGGAGTGAAGGGAAGGTGAAGGGGGGGGGGTGAAGGGGGGGGTGGAGGGGAGGTGAAGGGAGGTGAAGGGGGGGTGGAGGGGAGGTGAAGGGGAGGTGAAGGGGGGGGGGTGAAGGGGAGGTGAAGGGGGGGGTGGAGGGGAGGTGAGGGGGGGGGAGTGGAGTGGAGGGGAGGTGAAGGGGAGGTGAAGGGGGGGGGGGGTGGAGGGAGGGTGGAGGGGAGGTGAAGGGGGGGTGGAGGGGAGGTGAAGGGGGGGTGGAGGGGAGGTGAAGGGGGGGTGGAGGGGAGGTGAAGGGGAGGTGGGGGGTGAAGGGAGGTGGGGGGTGAAGGGGGAGGTGGGGGGGGGGGTGAAGGGGAGGTGGGGGGGGTGAAGGGGAGGTGAAGGGGGGTGGAGGTGAAGGGGAGGTGAAGGGGGGTGGAGGTGAAGGGGGGTGGGAGGAGGTGAGGGGGTGGAGGGAGGTGGAAGGAAGGGAAGTGGAGTGAGGGAGGGTGAGGGGTGGGTGAGGGAGGTGAGGGGGTGTTTGAAAGCGCGGGAGACACGGGGAGAGGAGGAGGTGCGCGCCGGTGTGGAGGCTGATTTCGGGGAGGAAGAGGCGGAGGCGGGTATGTGAGCCCCCCCCCCCCCCGGGTTATACAATGCTGCTAATGTACACCCCCCCCTACTGTGTGTGTGTGTGTGTGTGTGTCCGTGTGTCCGTGTGTGTGTGTGTGTGTGTGTGTGTGTGTGTGTTTGTGTCCCCTGTGTGTGTGTTTGTGTCCCTGTGTGTCCTTTGGGCCGTCACTCCGCCTCAGGCCAATGAGAGGTGTGCGGGGGCGGCCCAAGGGACCAATGAGATTTCCCTAGGGGACACCGGACATCCAGCAGGCAGCAGGCAGGCTGGCATGCATGCAGGCATACAGTGCTTTCACTAATATAGTATAAGATATATATATATATATATATATATATATATATATATATTTATATGTGGGGGAGAGAGAGAGAGAGAGAGAGAGAGAGGAGAGAGAGAGAGAGAGAGAGAGAGAGAGAGGAGAGAGAGAGAGAGAGAGAGAGAGAGAGAGAGAGAGAGAGAGAGAGAAAGAAAGAGAGAGAGAGAGAAAAGAAAGAAAGAGAGAGAGAAAGAAAGAGAGAGAGAGAAAGAAAGAGAGTGAGAGAAAAGAAAGAGAGAGAGAGAGAAAAGAAAGAGAGAGAAAAGAAAGAGAGAGAGAGAGAAAAGAAGAGAGAGAGAAAAGAAAGAGAGAGAGAGAAAAGAAAGAGAGAGAGAAAAGAAAGAGAGAGAGAGAGAGAGAGAGAGAAAAGAAAGAGAGAGAAAAGAAAGAGAGAGAGAGAAAAGAAAGAGAGAGAGAGAAAAGAAAGAGAGAGAGAGGAAAAGAAAGAGAGAGAGAGAGAAAAGAAAGAGAGAGAGAAAAGAAAGAGAGACAGAGAGACAGAGAGAAAAGAAGAGAGAGAGGAAAAGAAAGAGAGAGGAAAAGAAAGAGAGACAGAGAGAAAAGAAGAGAGAGAAAAGAAAGAGAGAGAGAGAGAGAGATAAAGAAAGAGAGAGAGAGATAAAGAAAGAGAGAGAGAGAAAAGAAAGAGCGAGAGAGGAGAGAAAAGAAAGAGAGAGAGAAAGAGAAAAGAAAGAGAGAGAGAAAAGAAAGAGAGAGAGAGAGAGAGAAAAGAAAGAGAGAGAGAATAGAAAGAGAAAGAAAGGGAGAGAGAGAAAAGAAAGAGAGAGAAAAGAAAGAGAAAGAAAGGGAGAAAAGAGAGGGAAGAAAGGGAGAAAAGAGAGAGAAAGAAAGGGAGAAAAGAGAGAGAAAGAAAGGGAGAAAAAGAGAGTGAGAGAAGGAGGAAGAGAGAGTGAGAGAGTGAATGAGGTGAGACCAAAAAACAGCCGCTCTCCACTTGAAAGTAAACAAAGTTTGGTGCTTATCCCATAACACAATAATAGACCATATGACACCGGTTGAAGCACGACATCTTTATTTTTACACTCGGACACTCTGTGCAGTATTACGTGTCCAGGAGGTCAGAACGGGGCTCTCCCCGGAGCCCAGTGCAGGCAACGCTCCCCATGGTCACCTCAGGCGCTAGAGATGGCGTCAATCCTGTTTTTTAACACTTGGAAAATATTTTGAAAAAGAAGAACCGGACATCCTAAGGGGTAAAATACTGGACATAGGGATTCAAATTGGGTTTAATGTTATCTCCCTTAGAAGTTCTCAACTTCCGTCCTCAAGACCCCCGCCCCCCCACCAACCCCAACAGGTCAGGGTTTAAGACTATCCCAGCTTCAGCACAGGTGGCTCAATCAGTGACTCAGTAGCCACCTGTGCTGAAGCAGGGACTGATTGAGCCATTTGTGCTGAAGCAGTGACTGATTGAGCCACCTGTGCTGAAGCAGGGACTGATTGAGCCATTTGTGCTGAAGCAGTGACTGATTGAGCCACCTGTGCTGAAGCAGAGACTGGTTGAGACATTTGTGCTGAAGCAGTGACTGATTGAGCCACCTGTGCTGAAGCAGGTATATCCTGAAAACCAGACCCTTTGGGGCGGGGTCTAGAGGACTGGAGTTGAGCCCCCCCTGGCGATATGGTATGGCTATCTCGTGCTATAATGTAACCGTTTGAGAGATTATGAGAGTGTTTTGTGTTTAGTAAACCAATTAGGGATCTGTGACTAATTGAATTCTCAAACACTGATCAGCTGTCTGGTCCTGGTGGCTTTTCAAACATCCCCATAAAAAAAGGGAGGGGGCCGGTGTGAAATGTGTGTGTTCCTGGATCTGCGGCCCCTTCTCCATTAAAACAAGCACGGAAGGGGCCGCAGACCCTTTCAACGTTCAAGTGATTGTGAAAAGTGAATCAGTGGGAGCTCGGGATGGGAACTCCAGTGGGGTTTTCATGGAGAACTGCTACTGGTTCCCACTTTCAGCCACACGGAGGGAGTCCTTGGGTGTTTATTTGTGATTGGGTTGCTTTTCTAATAACTTTATTTCATATATCGCTTTTCTCTCCGCGGCGTCACTGTTACAGTATAGCGCGCGGTACGCAGCACGTAGGAGCGTTACAGGCACAGGACCCTGCCCTGTGGAGCTTACACTTTGATTTTGGTGCTTGAGGCACAGGGAGATAAGGTGAGTTGCCCTTGGTCCCAAGGAGCTGACACCGGGAATTGAACCAGGCCCCCCAAACCCCCCCTGATTCAAACTCATATTCCATGTCCCAGTAGTGAACCTTCATTCGGAAGCTGTTCGGCGGCCTCATTGCGCTACGAGGGATTCGGCTCTCGAGTGAAAAAGTTAGGTTTTGTAGGGTCTGTCAAAGGCGGATTGTTGCTGGGTTTCATGGGGTACGGAGCGGGGGGGGGGGGGGGGGTCGGGGCTCAATGTTAAGGGCCGATGACCCAAGTAGGTTTTGTTGGATCTGGACATGAAATTACATTTTATTGGAATCATTTTGAGTTCAATAATCTACTTAAGTTTATGGGCGCGGGAGTGATCGCATGAGGAAGACTCGCGACTCGCTCTAAATGAGCACATTCCAGTGAGTGAGGGTGCATTCCCACTGAGTGCGTGGGACTGGCAACCAATTGAGTGGGATTCCACCCAGTGAGTAAGTCTATAATCCAGTGCGTAAGACTGCCTTCCAACTGAATATACCAACGCCAAATGACTGAGGCCGTCTTGCAGCTGGGTGAGCTTGAGTGACAGAGTGACCCCCTACCCGAGTAAGAGAGTGACCTCCAACTGAGACTGACCACTGGCTGAGTGAGACACCGACCACCAGTTGAGTGAGACACTGACCACCAGTTTAGTGAGACACCGACCACCAGTTGAGTGAGACACCGACCACCAGTTGAGTGGGACACCGACCACCAGTTGAGTGAGACACCGACCACCAGTTGAGTGAGACACCGACCACCAGGTAAGTGTGAGGCTGCCCTTCAAAAAGTGATATTCGACATGACAGCCTAAGGGGAACTGCACCGTTAAAGTCCCCCTCCTGCTCCACATTCCATCGCCCTCCACCCCCACCCTCCTCCACACTGGCATCTGTGCTTGTAATCGGCACAGAAGCAGCGGGATGATGAAAGGGAAAACTGTCTCTGGCTTCCAAGATTCCTGGCCAGGACACTCCACTGATCAAAGGCGGGAGGCGTGGCGGTCTGCTTTGTGTTCCTTTAATGAACCCCCGTTAAGCGCTCCGCACATCTGATAAACACGTCTTCTATCCTACAGTCCCCACGAGGCACTGCTGCCCCTCAAGAGCCATTAACAGGTCAGGTTTTAAGGATATTCCTGCTTCAGCACAGGTGGAGGGTTTTTGTCACTTTTTTACCCACCATAACTTATTTTGTGTTGGTTATACCCACGGAACAGCGTCACGTTGTAAAGCCAGTAACCAACCTCACACTGATGACACCCAAAAGGTTGAAAAAGAGTTATCTGTGAGTAGGGTTACTGGCTCTGCACTTCTGTAACCCCGGCTGTGCTGAGACGCTGTGTAATGCGGCAGGCAGAAGCTTATAGGGGTCCCATGTTAAAATGGACAAGAAGCAAAGAGACCAACTGTGCTCATTTGCATGTCATTACCCAGAATCCCTAGCTGCAGTGGAATGCTGCATGCTAAGAGATAATGGGGAAAGGCAGGGATGCAGACCTGTATGCGACGTGAATGTGCTCACACGTGGCGGTTCTATTTGTTATAAATAAATAAATACTATGTCCACTTAAGGGGTCAGTCCAACCTAGGACAAAAGTGACTTAGCTTGGGACCGTGGCGGATTAAATGTAAGCGATTGACACAAGCAGAAGTATTTCAAAATAATGTTTCAACGTTTAACATTCCCACAGTGGACAAAAGGTCTTATCACTAAAAGACAACGTGTAATCATTAACACTACTGGCATCGCTTTGTTCTTGTGTTTACAAAGTCACTATAAAGCCAACCTGATGCACAGAAGTGGCTGATACGTCTGTCCGCTTCGTCATTTCACGAGATAGAAATAAGACATTTACTTGAAGGGTTATTGAACCTTTCTAAAGCAGCTGGATGGAGACGGGAAATCAGGAGCGCAGAGACGTCCGGGATTATGTAAATGACAAAATAAAGAACAAATAGGGCAATTTCGTTTCAACCAAAAAAACATATTTTAGGTGAAAGTTCATAAGTGTCTCCCTCGCCACTGCGGAGACTGTTAAAGGCAGCGCGGTGTGTAGCGTACCCAACTCTCAGGAATGAACCCCTGAGGAAGCTCCACTCGAGTGAAACGCGTAGGGTGAGAACACAGGACTGTCTGGAGACCCCCCCCCCTCCCCCCAATGTGTGTGGTGGACATTTTTGAGGATCCTGGGCCATGATTTGGTTCTCCCTTCTCTGAACCTTGACACCTTACCCTGGGGACGGCCACCACAGGGGGGGTGACCAGGAAAGGAAGGAGTGCAGCCGTGTTCCCCCACTGCCGGACCCTGGGCGGTCCCAGTACCGGTCCTTACAGCACGTTTGTAAGTGTATAACTTTTACTTTGCATTATTTATTACGCAGTCTGCACTATCTCTGTGTCCTCCCTGCTCTTCTCATATAGGAATTCCACCCATCCCACCCATCCTGTCCCCGGGGGACGACCTCTGAGAACACCTGAAGAAAACACCCGAGAGTTGGTTACGCTATACCAGGGGTGCGCAAACTTCTTGAGCTGCGCCCCCCTGCCCGGCAGCCGCAGCGTTCGCGCCCCCTCTCTCCCAGGATTCGGTATCAAAATGACATCGCGGGTCATGCGACATCACACGACCCCGCCGCCTCAGTTGACGCGTGTTGCTATGGCGACACGTCACATCACCTGACCCCGCGGTGTCATATGATGCCACGTTGCCACGGCGACGCCGAAGACCCGGCAGAGAGAAGGTAAGGGAGTTTGCAGAGGCCTCACGCCTCCCCCGGCATTTAAGAGCGCGGGACATCTGTAACCGCCACGCCCCCCCCCTACAAATTCTCCCGCCCCCCAGTTTGCGCACCGCTGCTCTATACAACCGCACCGCCTTTAACCGTCTCCGCAATTGTGAGCGAGATGCTTATGAACTTTCACCTACAAAATATTTTTGGGTTTAAACACAATTGCACGATATGTTCCTTATTTTGTCATTGACATAATCCGGGATGTATTTGCGCGCCTGACTTTCTGCCGCTGCGGACCTGCCTGGACTTGGATTGAGTCCCCTGCTGGAGCTGCTCTACTCCAGGTTGTAATATATTCTTTCCTTTATCACTAGTGTGTTCACTGGGTTTAATATTTAAACGGTATGTGCGCATGAACCCTCCTTTTTCTGCCTCTAAAGAAGCTGAATACCCTAATTATTAAAAAGAATCATTTTTGATTGTAACCTTTATTACACTGTGCCCCCCCCCCCACTAGAAAATATTAGTCCCCCGAACCCCTAATGAATAAATCTTATTGCTGACTCCTTATGGCCACTTACAGCAGGAGCTTCCAAAGTCACTGCCCACAATGCTTTGCACCCACAGCAGCAAGGCATTCTGGGGCGTGACTTTGGAAGCTCCCGCAGTGAGTGACAGCTACACCCCCAATGCCCTCAGACTGTCGCTAACACTGTGTGACCGATCCCAGGCAGTATAGTGTCCTGAGCACGTGGGGGGGACACGTAATAATCCCCCAAACTGCCCCTCAGTGTGTGCAGGCAGCATGGGGGGTACAGCTGTCACTCACTGCGGGAGCTTCCAAAGTCACGCCCCACAATGCCTTGCTGCTGTGGGTGCAAAGCATTGTGGGGAGAGACTTTGGAAGCTCCCGCTGTAAGTGACAGTGATACCCCCCACGCTGAGGTGCAGTTTGGGGTCTTACTTAGTGCGCAGCCCCCACACGGGCTCAGGACCCCGCTATCCTGCCTGGGAACCGCAAGTACTGATTTGGTGAACCCCTCTGAGGCGCCTCAGAGACCCCTAGATGTACGAATCCTGTATAGGAAAGCACTGCATTAACCCAAACCCCCGCCTGCTAAATGTGCCTCAATATACCCAATATATAAAGGCTCCATCCCACCAAACTGAGCCCGTGGCAGCAGTCCGTGGCAGCAGTCCGTGGCAGTGGTCCGTGGCAGCGGTGGGCTCAGTAGGTTATGGAGCTATATGTATTTTCAAAGAATGTTTTAAACTTTTAACATTAGTGATCAAATGCCTCGGGAGAGGTTTAAGGCCGCGTTCATGGTTAGCGAGTGCGCGCGGCATCACGCACTCCCGCAGCAACATCACGGAGCTGGTTCTCCCTCATTGGGCACGTGCGCGCTACCCACAATCCCATTCACCTGGGCATAACATTGTTTATTTGGTGTCTCTTGGTGATAACACTGTTTGGCAGGTCTCAATATGTTCTTTGCAAAGTAATTACGAAGCCATAATCAATCAAACAGATAGACAGAAGCAGGCTGCAAGCAAAACATACATCTTACACAGGATACCAAAAAGTCAAACAGTTACTATCTGGGGGACTGAGCTGATCGCACGGATAAACTGTTTGGGAACAAACACGTTTGATCTGCTATGTGAGACTTTGCGTGCCCCCTGCAGGTTTCAAGTAATTTGCGGGGTGAACTGCGCCTTTAAATCGGTTTGATGCGGTGAGGGAATACATGAAAGGGCTGATGATAAACTGATAAGGCCGAAGCCCCCAATCTGAGTGACAGAAGAATGTAACACTGCATACTGTCCCAGCGAAGACACACGGGCCCACCTCCTCACTGATCCCAAGCCAGCGGTTACTGGAACCCTTCCCAAAGTCTATTTCAGTATCGCCGCTATGAGAACGCTACGAGCGTACGCTCCGTGCCCTCTACGTGAGGCCGCTGTCTGAGTCTGGCAGGTGTGTCCGTGGGAGGAATGCTACGGCCATAATCATTCTAAAAGGACAAAGGGATAGCGGGGCAGAATTAGGTTTGTTGGCAGGCAGTACTGTATTTATCAGCACAGGAGAGGAGCGGGCAGTACTGTTTGTATCAGCGCAGGAGAGGAGCGGGCAGTACTGTATGTATCAGCGCAGGAGAGGAGCGGGCAGCACTGTATGTATCAGCGCAGGAGAGGAGCGAGCAGTACTGTATGTATCAGCACAGGAGAGGAGCGGGCAGTAATGTATTTATCAGCGCAGGAGAGGAGCGGGCAGTACTGTATTTATCAGCGCAGGAGAGGAGCGGGCAGTACTGTATGTATCAGCGCAGGAGAGGAGCGGGCAGTACTGTATGTATCAGCGCAGGAGAGGAGCGGGCAGCACTGTATGTATCAGCGCAGGAGAGGAGCGAGCAGTACTGTATGTATCAGCACAGGAGAGGAGCGGACAGTAATGTATTTATCAGCGCAGGAGAGGAGCGGGCAGTACTGTATTTATCAGCGCAGGAGAGGAGCGGGCAGTACTGTATGTATCAGCGCAGGAGAGGAGCGGGCAGTACTGTATGTATCAGCGCAGGAGAGGAGCGGGCAGTACTGTATGTATAAGCGCAGGAGAGGAGCGGGCAGTACTGTATGTATCAGCACAGGAGAGGAGCGGGCAGTACTGTATGTATCAGCGCAGGAGAGGAGCGGGCAGTACTGTATTTATCAGCACAGGAGAGGAGCGGGCAGTACTGTATGTATCAGCGCAGGAGAGGAGCGGGCAGTACTGTATGTATCAGCACAGGAGAGGAGCGGGCAGTACTGTATGTATCAGCGCAGGAGAGGAGCGGGCAGTACTGTATTTATCAGTGCAGGAGAGGAGCGGGCAGTACTGTATTTATCAGCGCAGGAGAGGAGCGGGCAGTACTGTATGTATCAGCGCAGGAGAGGAGCGGGCAGTACTGTATGTATAAGCGCAGGAGAGGAGCGGGCAGTACTGTATGTATCAGCGCAGGAGAGGAGCGGGCAGTACTGTATGTATAAGCGCAGGAGAGGAGCGGGCAGTACTGTATGTATCAGCACAGGAGAGGAGCGGGCAGTACTGTATGTATCAGCGCAGGAGAGGAGCGGGCAGTACTGTATGTATCAGCGCAGGAGAGGAGCGGGCAGTACTGTATGTATCAGCGCAGGAGAGGAGCGGGCAGTACTGTATGTATCAGCGCAGGAGAGGAGCGGGCAGTACTGTATGTATCAGCGCAGGAGAGGAGTGGCAGTACTGTATGTATCAGCGCAGGAGAGGAACGGGCAGTACTGTATGTATCAGCGCAGGAGAGGAGCGGGCAGTACTGTATGTATCAGCGCAGGAGAGGAGCGGGCAGTACTGTATGTATCAGCGCAGGAGAGGAGCGGGCAGTACTGTATGTATCAGCGCAGGAGAGGAGCGGCAGTACTGTATTTATCAGTGCAGGAGAGGAGCGGGCAGTACTGTATGTATCAGCGCAGGAGAGGAGCGGGCAGTACTGTATGTATCAGCGCAGGAGAGGAGCGGGCAGTACTGTATTTATCAGCGCAGGAGAGGAGCGGGCAGTACTGTATGTATCAGCGCAGGAGAGGAGCGGGCAGTACTGTATGTATAAGCGCAGGAGAGGAGCGGGCAGTACTGTATGTATCAGCACAGGAGAGGAGCGGGCAGTACTGTATGTATCAGCGCAGGAGAGGAGCGGGCAGTACTGTATGTATAAGCGCAGGAGAGGAGCGGGCAGTACTGTATGTATCAGCACAGGAGAGGAGCGGGCAGTACTGTATGTATCAGCGCAGGAGAGGAGCGGGCAGTACTGTATTTATCAGCACAGGAGAGGAGCGGGCAGTACTGTATGTATCAGCGCAGGAGAGGAGCGGGCAGTACTGTATGTATCAGCACAGGAGAGGAGCGGGCAGTACTGTATGTATCAGCGCAGGAGAGGAGCGGGCAGTACTGTATTTATCAGTGCAGGAGAGGAGCGGGCAGTACTGTATTTATCAGCGCAGGAGAGGAGCGGGCAGTACTGTATGTATCAGCGCAGGAGAGGAGCGGGCAGTACTGTATGTATAAGCGCAGGAGAGGAGCGGGCAGTACTGTATGTATCAGCGCAGGAGAGGAGCGGGCAGTACTGTATGTATAAGCGCAGGAGAGGAGCGGGCAGTACTGTATGTATCAGCACAGGAGAGGAGCGGGCAGTACTGTATGTATCAGCGCAGGAGAGGAGCGGGCAGTACTGTATGTATCAGCGCAGGAGAGGAGCGGGCAGTACTGTATGTATCAGCGCAGGAGAGGAGCGGGCAGTACTGTATGTATCAGCGCAGGAGAGGAGCGGGCAGTACTGTATGTATCAGCGCAGGAGAGGAGTGGGCAGTACTGTATGTATCAGCGCAGGAGAGGAACGGGCAGTACTGTATGTATCAGCGCAGGAGAGGAGCGGGCAGTACTGTATGTATCAGCGCAGGAGAGGAGCGGGCAGTACTGTATGTATCAGCGCAGGAGAGGAGCGGGCAGTACTGTATGTATCAGCGCAGGAGAGGAGCGGCAGTACTGTATTTATCAGTGCAGGAGAGGAGCGGGCAGTACTGTATGTATCAGCGCAGGAGAGGAGCGGGCAGTACTGTATGTATCAGCGCAGGAGAGGAGCGGGCAGTACTGTATTTATCAGCGCAGGAGAGGAGCGGGCAGTACTGTATGTATCAGCGCAGGAGAGGAGCGGGCAGTACTGTATGTATAAGCGCAGGAGAGGAGCGGGCAGTACTGTATGTATCAGCGCAGGAGAGGAGCGGGCAGTACTGTATGTATCAGCAGAGGAGAGGAGCGGGCAGTACTGTATGTATCAGCGCAGGAGAGGAGCGGGCAGTACTGTATGTATCAGCGCAGGAGAGGAGCGGGCAGTACTGTATGTATCAGCGCAGGAGAGGAGCGGGCAGTACTGTATTTATCAGCGCAGGAGAGGAGCGGGCAGTACTGTATGTATCAGCGCAGGAGAGGAGCGGGCAGTACTGTATGTATAAGCGCAGGAGAGGAGCGGGCAGTACTGTATGTATCAGCGCAGGAGAGGAGCGGGCAGTACTGTATGTATCAGCGCAGGAGAGGAGCGGGCAGTACTGTATGTATAAGCGCAGGAGAGGAGCGGGCAGTACTGTATGTATCAGCGCAGGAGAGGAGCGGGCAGTACTGTATGTATCAGCGCAGGAGAGGAGCGGGCAGCACTGTATGTATCAGCGCAGGAGAGGAGCAGGCAGTACTGTATGTATCAGCGCTGGAGAGGAGCGGGCAGTACTGTATTTATCAGCACAGGAGAGGAGCGGGCAGTACTGTATTTATCAGCGCAGGAGAGGAGCGGGCAGCACTGTATGTATCAGCACAGGAGAGGAGCGGGAAGTACTGTATGTATAAGCGCAGGAGGGGAGCGGGCAGTACTGTATGTATCAGCGCAGGAGAGGAGCGGGCAGTACTGTATGTATCAGCACAGGAGAGGAGCGGGCAGTACTGTATTTATCAGCACAGGAGGGGAGCGGGCAGTACTGTATGTATCAGCACAGGAGAGGAGCGGGCAGTACTGTATGTATCAGCGCAGGAGAGGAGCGGGCAGTACTGTATGTATCAGCGCAGGAGAGGAGCGGGCAGTACTGTATGTATCAGCGCAGGAGAGGAGCGGGCAGTACTGTATTTATCAGCACAGGAGAGGAGCGGGCAGTACTGTATGTATCAGCACAGGAGAGGAGCGGGCAGTACTGTATTTATCAGCGCAGGAGAGGAGCGGGCAGTACTGTATTTATCAGCGCAGGAGAGGAGCGGGCAGTACTGTATGTATCAGCGCAGGAGAGGAGCGGGCAGTACTGTATGTATCAGCGCAGGAGAGGAGCGGGCAGTACTGTATGTATCAGCGCAGGAGAGGAGCGGGCAGTACTGTATGTATCAGCGCAGGAGAGGAGCGGGCAGTACTGTATGTATCAGCGCAGGAGAGGAGCGGGCAGTACTGTATGTATCAGCGCAGGAGAGGAGCGGGCAGTACTGTATGTATCAGCGCAGGAGAGGAGCGGGCAGTACTGTATGTATCAGCGCAGGAGAGGAGCGGCAGTACTGTATTTATCAGTGCAGGAGAGGAGCGGGCAGTACTGTATGTATCAGCGCATGAGAGGAGCGGGCAGTACTGTATGTATCAGCGCAGGAGAGGAGCGGGCAGTACTGTATTTATCAGCGCAGGAGAGGAGCGGGCAGTACTGTATGTATCAGCGCAGGAGAGGAGCGGGCAGTACTGTATGTATAAGCGCAGGAGAGGAGCGGGCAGTACTGTATGTATCAGCACAGGAGAGGAGCGGGCAGTACTGTATGTATCAGCAGATGAGAGGAGCGGGCAGTACTGTATGTATCAGCGCAGGAGAGGAGCGGGCAGTACTGTATGTATCAGCGCAGGAGAGGAGCGGGCAGTACTGTATGTATCAGCGCAGGAGAGGAGCGGGCAGTACTGTATTTATCAGCGCAGGAGAGGAGCGGGCAGTACTGTATGTATCAGCGCAGGAGAGGAGCGGGCAGTACTGTATGTATAAGCGCAGGAGAGGAGCGGGCAGTACTGTATGTATCAGCGCAGGAGAGGAGCGGGCAGTACTGTATGTATCAGCGCAGGAGAGGAGCGGGCAGTACTGTATGTATAAGCGCAGGAGAGGAGCGGGCAGTACTGTATGTATCAGCGCAGGAGAGGAGCGGGCAGTACTGTATGTATCAGCGCAGGAGAGGAGCGGGCAGCACTGTATGTATCAGCGCAGGAGAGGAGCAGGCAGTACTGTATGTATCAGCGCAGGAGAGGAGCGGGCAGTACTGTATTTATCAGCACAGGAGAGGAGCGGGCAGTACTGTATTTATCAGCGCAGGAGAGGAGCGGGCAGCACTGTATGTATCAGCACAGGAGAGGAGCGGGCAGCACTGTATGTATAAGCGCAGGAGGGGAGCGGGCAGTACTGTATGTATCAGCGCAGGAGAGGAGCGGGCAGTACTGTATGTATCAGCACAGGAGAGGAGCGGGCAGTACTGTATTTATCAGCACAGGAGGGGAGCGGGCAGTACTGTATGTATCAGCACAGGAGAGGAGCGGGCAGTACTGTATGTATCAGCGCAGGAGAGGAGCGGGCAGTACTGTATGTATCAGCGCAGGAGAGGAGCGGGCAGTACTGTATGTATCAGCGCAGGAGAGGAGCGGGCAGTACTGTATGTATCAGCGCAGGAGAGGAGCGGGCAGTACTGTATGTATCAGCGCAGGAGAGGAGCGGGCAGTACTGTATTTATCAGCACAGTAGAGGAGCGGGCAGTACTGTATGTATCAGCGCAGGAGAGGAGCGGGCAGTACTGTATTTATCAGCACAGGAGAGGAGCGGGCAGTACTGTATTTATCAGCACAGGAGAGGAGCGGGCAGTACTGTATTTATCAGCACAGGAGAGGAGCGGGCAGTACTGTATTTATCAGCGCAGGAGAGGAGCGGGCAGTACTGTATTTATCAGCGCAGGAGAGGAGCGGGCAGTACTGTATTTATCAGCACAGGAGAGGAGCGGGCAGTACTGTATTTATCAGCGCAGGAGAGGAGCGGGCAGTACTGTATTTATCAGCGCAGGAGAGGAGCGGGCAGTACTGTATTTATCAGCACAGGAGAGGAGCGGGCAGTACTGTATTTATCAGCGCAGGAGAGGAGCGGGCAGTACTGTATGTATCAGTGCAGGAGAGGAGCGGGCAGTACTGTATGTATCAGTGCAGGAGAGGAGCGGGCAGTACTGTATGTATCAGTGCAGGAGAGGAGCGGGCAGTACTGTATGTATCAGTGCAGGAGAGGAGCGGGCAGTACTGTATGTATCAGCGCAGGAGAGGAGCGGGCAGTACTGTATTTATCAGCACAGGAGAGGAGCGGGCAGTACTGTATTTATCAGCACAGGAGAGGAGCGGGCAGTACTGTATTTATCAGCGCAGGAGAGGAGCGGGCAGTACTGTATTTATCAGCGCAGGAGAGGAGCGGGCAGTACTGTATTTATCAGCACAGGAGAGGAGCGGGCAGTACTGTATTTATCAGCGCAGGAGAGGAGTGGGCAGTACTGTATTTATCAGCGCAGGAGAGGAGCGGGCAGTACTGTATTTATCAGCGCAGGAGAGGAGCGGGCAGTACTGTATTTATCAGCGCAGGAGAGGAGCGGGCAGTACTGTATTTATCAGCACAGGAGAGGAGCGGGCAGTACTGTATTTATCAGCGCAGGAGAGGAGCGGGCAGTATTGTATGTATCAGTGCAGGAGAGGAGCGGGCAGTACTGTATGTATCAGTGCAGGAGAGGAGCGGGCAGTACTGTATGTATCAGTGCAGGAGAGGAGCGGGCAGTACTGTATTTATCAGCGCAGGAGAGGAGCGGGCAGTACTGTATGTATCAGTGCAGGAGAGGAGCGGGCAGTACTGTATGTATCAGTGCAGGAGAGGAGCGGGCCGTACTGTATGTATCAGTGCAGGAGAGGAGCGGGCAGTACTGTATTTATCAGCGCAGGAGAGGAGCGGGCAGTACTGTATGTATCAGTGCAGGAGAGGAGCGGGCAGTACTGTATGTATCAGTGCAGGAGAGGAGCGGGCAGTACTGTATGTATCAGTGCAGGAGAGGAGCGGGCAGTACTGTATTTATCAGCGCAGGAGAGGAGCGGGCAGTACTGTATGTATCAGTGCAGGAGAGGAGCGGGCAGTACTGTATGTATCAGTGCAGGAGAGGAGCGGGCCGTACTGTATGTATCAGCACAGGAGAGAAGCGGGCAGTACTGTATTTATCAGAGCAGGAGAGGAGCGGGCAGTACTGTATTTATCAGCGCAGGAGAGGAGCGGGCAGTACTGTATTTATCAGTGCAGGAGAGGAGCGGGCAGTACTGTATTTATCAGCGCAGGAGAGGAGCGGGCAGTACTGTATGTATCAGCGCAGGAGAGGAGCGGGCAGTACTGTATGTATCAGCGCAGGAGAGGAGCGGGCCGTACTGTATGTATCAGCACAGGAGAGAAGCGGGCAGTACTGTATTTATCAGAGCAGGAGAGGAGCGGGCAGTACTGTATTTATCAGCGCAGGAGAGGAGCGGGCAGTACTGTATTTATCAGCACAGGAGAGGAGCGGGCAGTACTGTATTTATCAGCGCAGGAGAGGAGTGGGCAGTACTGTATTTATCAGCGCAGGAGAGGAGCGGGCAGTACTGTATTTATCAGCGCAGGAGAGGAGCGGGCAGTACTGTATTTATCAGCGCAGGAGAGGAGCGGGCAGTACTGTATTTATCAGCACAGGAGAGGAGCGGGCAGTACTGTATTTATCAGCGCAGGAGAGGAGCGGGCAGTACTGTATGTATCAGTGCAGGAGAGGAGCGGGCAGTACTGTATGTATCAGTGCAGGAGAGGAGCGGGCAGTACTGTATGTATCAGTGCAGGAGAGGAGCGGGCAGTACTGTATTTATCAGCGCAGGAGAGGAGCGGGCAGTACTGTATGTATCAGTGCAGGAGAGGAGCGGGCAGTACTGTATGTATCAGTGCAGGAGAGGAGCGGGCCGTACTGTATGTATCAGTGCAGGAGAGGAGCGGGCAGTACTGTATTTATCAGCGCAGGAGAGGAGCGGGCAGTACTGTATGTATCAGTGCAGGAGAGGAGCGGGCAGTACTGTATGTATCAGTGCAGGAGAGGAGCGGGCAGTACTGTATGTATCAGTGCAGGAGAGGAGCGGGCAGTACTGTATTTATCAGCGCAGGAGAGGAGCGGGCAGTACTGTATGTATCAGTGCAGGAGAGGAGCGGGCAGTACTGTATGTATCAGTGCAGGAGAGGAGCGGGCCGTACTGTATGTATCAGTGCAGGAGAGGAGCGGGCAGTACTGTATTTATCAGCGCAGGAGAGGAGCGGGCAGTACTGTATGTATCAGTGCAGGAGAGGAGCGGGCAGTATTGTATTTATCAGCACAGGAGAGGAGCGGGCAGTACTGTATTTATCAGCGCAGGAGAAGAGCGGGCAGTACTGTATATATCAGCGCAGGAGAAGAGCGGGCAGTACTGTATGTATCAGCGCAGGAGAGGAGCGGGCAGTACTGTATGTATCAGTGCAGGAGAGAAGCGGGCAGTACTGTATGTATCAGCGCAGGAGAGGAGCGGGCAGTACTGTATTTATCAGCGCAGGAGAGGAGCGGGCAGTACTGTATGTATCAGCGCAGGAGAGGAGCGGGCAGTACTGTATGTATCAGTGCAGGAGAGGAGCGGGCAGTACTGTATTTATCAGCGCAGGAGAGGAGCGGGCAGTACTGTATGTATCAGTGCAGGAGAGGAGCGGGCAGTACTGTATTTATCAGCGCAGGAGAGGAGCGGGCAGTACTGTATTTATCAGCGCAGGAGAGGAGCGGGCAGTACTGTATGTATCAGTGCAGGAGAGGAGCGGGCAGTATTGTATTTATCAGCACAGGAGAGGAGCGGGCAGTACTGTATTTATCAGCGCAGGAGAAGAGCGGGCAGTACTGTATATATCAGCGCAGGAGAAGAGCGGGCAGTACTGTATGTATCAGCGCAGGAGAGGAGCGGGCAGTACTGTATGTATCAGTGCAGGAGAGAAGCGGGCAGTACTGTATGTATCAGCGCAGGAGAGGAGCGGGCAGTACTGTATTTATCAGCGCAGGAGAGGAGCGGGCAGTACTGTATTTATCAGCGCAGGAGAGGAGCGGGCAGTACTGTATTTATCAGCGCAGGAGAGGAGCGGGCAGTACTGTATTTATCAGCGCAGGAGAGGAGCGGGCAGTACAGTATTTATCCCATGTCCACCCCATTTCCCGATATCTCTTACCTAACACCGCTTTCCCTCATTGCCCCCAACCCGTGGGACTCCCTCACCCTCAGTATACGCCAAGCCACTTCTCTCGCCACCTTCAAGTCAAATGAAATAGAATGGACTTATGAGCAATTCCCACCTCAGATGTGACCTCTTAACCATGTCACTGCCATTAGTACACTTTGCCCCTAGGAGGGACTGACCCTTTAACCATGTCACTGCCATTACTACACTTTGCCCCTAGGAGGGACTGACCCCTTAACCATGTCACTGCCATTAGTACACTTTGGTGTAAGGGGTCCTAATGCTCACTTTCCTCGACATAAAAGGCTACAAAGCTAATAGAAGTGACGTGATTTCGGTGCTTAAGGTTGTTTATTTGAGTTTCCGTCTGGAACATTGCTGAAGATTATAACGCCATGTAACTTCTATAAACTCCCCCAGGCAGTGGGAAGAAAATATTCCAATAAAACCAAAATCCTTTGAAGATCTCTGTAACCCCCTCACTGCTGCAGGGGCCAGCAACGCATGGAAGAAATGGAACCCACTGCTCCAAATGTTGCCACCTCTCCTGGGATGCTGTTTCATGGATCCACTACTCTTTCAGTAAAAGGACTTCCCCATAGCATCCCAGCCTTTCAGCTTCAGAAACTCCTGTTCTGGCCCTTCTTCTCCGAACAAGCTCCCCCCTGCACCTTGTTCCCCTGCACATACTTAAAGTTTGTGCCTGTGCCTGTGCTTGACTCATACACATAAAGAAGAGACCCATGAGGTTAAGAAAGCTTCGTTCATACAAGCACTATGTAGGTATCAAGTGACAGCCTAGGGTGGGGAGTAAGTATAGCTGCCACTTACAGCAGGAGCTTCCAAAGTCGCTCCCCACAATGCTTTGCACACACAGCAGCGAGGCATTGTGGGACGTGACTTTGGAAGCTCCCGCAGTGAGTGACAGCTGTACCCCCCATGCTGCCTGCACACACTGAGGGGCAGTTTGGGGGATTATTAAGCGTGTGTTCCCCCTACGAGCTCAGGACACTATACTGCCTGGGGATCGGTCACACAGTGTTAACGACAGTCTGAGGGGTCGGCAATAACATTTATTCATTAGGGGTTCAGGGAATAGGGGTGCACAGTGTAATAAAGGTTGGGAACCGCTGGTCTATAGGGCAGGAGTGCTCAACTCTAGTCCTAAAGCCCCCCCCGGCCCGCCCCTCAACAGGTCAGGTTTTTAGGATATCCCAGCTTCAGCCACCTGTGCTGAAGCAGGGACTGATTGAGCTACAGGACAGTCCGGGTCAATACTGGACACCTGGCAACCCTGACCCCTGTTCAATTCCCGCCACGACCCCTCTTTTTATCTTCTCAGGGTTTTCGGGATATCCCAGCTTCAGCACAGGTGGGTCAATCAGAGGCTCAGTCGAAGACTGCACAGGCGGCTCAATAAGTCCCTGCTTCAGAAAAGATGCCTCAATCAATCCCTGCTTCAGCACAGGTGGCTCAGTCTTTGACTGAGCCTCCGATTGAGACACCTGTGCTGAAGCTGGGATAGCTTGCCCTACATCATGGCAGCGTCCCGCTGCATTGTCAGTTCCGTGCCTGGGACACATGCCACTGGCAGGGAGAATACAAGGCCGCATCCTATAGTAGAGTTCCATTCTTTGTTGAGTTGCCAATGGAAAATACAACAGTTTCAGTGTATTACAATAGCCGTATTCATTCGGCTGAAGAGGAGGTGTTCGTAAAATGGGTTGTGTAGTTGTTCACTGGCACACTGCTTCATCGCATGGTGAAAAGGGTTGTTTTGTATAATGGTGCGGAATATCCCGGTTACACATCTGGCTGCTTAGCAATGCATTGCTGTTGTCCCTTCTGGCACCAAACGGGTTAAATGAATGGTGGAAGAGGTAGGGCCGGGAGGGGTGAAGGAGACACCAGTGGAATGGGTGGGAGGGGGTTCGGAATATGAGAGAAAGAGGGGGGGGCGGGTTAAGAAAGGCAGGAGGGGGGGAATAAGGGAAGAGGGGAGAAGGGGGGGAAGAGAGGAGGGCCTAAAATGGGTGGGAGAGGGTTCGGAATATGAGAGAAAGAGAGGGGGGTTAAGAAGGGCAGGAGGGGGGATAAGGGGAGAGGGGAGAAGGGGAGAGGAGAGAAGGGGGGAGGAGAGGAGGGTCTAAAACGGATGGGAGAAGAGCAGAGGAGAGCTGGGATTAAGAGCAAAGTAGAGGGATAGAAAGGGAGAATGGAGGGAGAGAGGACAAGACGGTGGGAGAGGGAGAGAAGGAGCGCGAAACACGAAACGCGGTGGCGAGTATCTGATTCCGTAAAGGTTGCCGTGGCGTCACCATAGTCTCTAGAGAAGGAGGGGTGCGTCAGAAAGCACTGCAGGAGTTACGGTGGTGAAGTAATCCGACCTTAGGAAGATGTTTTGGAATTGGAGTCAGGCCAGGAGCAAGTCTTGGGCCCACCCTCATGTAATGGGATATACCCCAAACTCGGGCTAATTCCAGCGCGGCTACTTTCTAAAGGGGCCGCGGGCTTCGGAGATGAAATATTTTAAAACCCAATTCTCTGGCAGCAAAGGGGTTAAGAATGTGGGTATTGAACTCGCGCTACCCATCGTATTTTACAATGTTCGTTACATGTGCGGCGCCGTATAGGATCAAAAGTATACGAGGGATCCAGATGGATAGTGAGCTCAATGTGAGGCCCCTTTAAAGCAGAATATTAACCTTTGATTTTTCACTTGGATTTAAGTAGGCCCAAAGCCTGCACTACAGTGTCCAGATTAGGCTGAGGTGGCTAATCCCCAAGCGGCCGCCCCGCGTCTTGAAAAGACAAAGAAATTGTCTTTTCAAGCGCGGTCGCGCGACGTCAGCGCGGTTTAGCCAATGAGGGGCGAACCAGCTCCGTGACCCGTCCGCCACGCCTCACCATCGCCTCCCCCAAATCTTCTGCAGCCAAGATCACACATCGCTCGAGCGAGAGGCGCCCAGAACAGTTTTCCATGCAGACTTCAAAGAGACTTATCAGAGAAACTATCTTCTCCTGAGCTCTTCTGAAGTCAAAAGTATTAGCAGACAAGTTAACTTCAGTTTCAGGTTAATTTTTTAGGACACACACACGCACACACTCACGCACACACACGCTCACGCACACACACTCACACACACACGCTCACGCACACACACTCACGCACACACACTCACGCACACACACTCACGCACACACACTCACGCACACACACTCACGCACACACACGCACGCACACACACTAAAAATCCCACTTATGGTGCCTTGCATGTCTCAGACAGGTCTGTAACCCGGTGTTTCCCCTTTATCTCTTAGCATACACTGCTTCCACTTCAGCCAGGGATTCTGGGTAATGACATGCAAATGAGCACAGCGAGTCATCCGTTACTTATTACCCATTTGAACACGGAGCCCTATGAGCTTCTGCCTGCCGTATCACACAGCTTTTCAGCACAGCCTGGGCTACAGAAGTGCCGAGCCAGTAAACCTACTCACAGACAGCTTTTTCGACCTGCAGTCGATATATTCAAATATTATGAGACGTATAATAAGCAAGAGAAGAAGTGACAAAATAGAAAAACTATCACAAAAGAACTTGTTTTTAGGAACCTCTTTGTACTTTCCGAGATAATTAAATGCTGCCTGCCAAACATTTCCTCTATCACATTAAATTGAACTTTTTAAAGGGATGTTAAACAGATCTGCCTTTGTAAGAAATATTCTGGCTGTGTGGGTGCTCAACACCAGCCCTCAAGCCCCCCCTCCAACAGGTCAGGTTTTCAGGATATCCCTGATCCAGCTCAGGTGGCTCAATCAGTCCCTGCTTCAGCACAGGTGGCTCTCTATCCACCTTTAAGACCCACCTTAAGACCCACTTGCTTAAAGAAGCATATGAATAGCACTGTTGATATTCTGAACACATGATACATAAAGCTTGGCCCCCTGCAGACGCACTTACCAGAACTCCCTCCTACTCTCTCTGTACGTTCTCCCTACCAATTAGACTGTAAGCTCCTCGGAGCAGGGACTCCTCTTCCTTATTTTTACTCTTTTATGTCTGAAGCACTTATTCCCATGACCTGCTTGTGTTTATATTATTTGTTATTTATATTATTACAAAATGTATTACTACTGTGAAGCGCTATGTACATTTATGGCGCTATATAAATAAAGACATACAATACAATCAGTCCCTGCTTCAGCACAGGTGTCTCAATCCATCCCTGCTTCAGCATAGGTGTCTCAATCCGTCCCTGCTTCAGCACCGGTGTCTCAATCAGTCCCTGCTTCAGCACAGGTGGCTCAATCAGTCCCTGCTTCAGCACCGGTGTCTCAATCAGTCCCTGCTTCAGCACAGGTGGCTCAATCAGTCCCTGCTTCAGCACAGGTGGCTCAATTCACAGGTGGCTCGGTCTGATTGAGCCACCTGTGCTGAAGCAGGGACTGATTGAGCCACCTGTGCTGAAGCAGGGACTGATTGAGCCACCTGTGCTGAAGCTGGGATATCCGGAAAACCTGACCCGTTAGGGGGTCTTGAGGACTGAAGTTGAGCCCCCGCTGCCCGTCAAAGGGAAGAAAGAGATTAACTTTCTCACGTTTGAACGGAGGAAATAAACAGGATCCAGTCCAAACATTTTTTGAAGTCTGCGTAATAGGACAGTGCAAAGAAAACAAGTTTTTCTATGGCGAGAACTCACTTCGGAGCGCAGAAAAATGTTGACCGGGGAAAATGCCAGAATTTCAAAAGACTTTCCACATTTTTAGGAGAGATCTAAGGAACAAGAAGTTCAAATCGTTCTGGACCCATCTTCAATTTACACTGAAATGTCAAAAATGTGCTGGTCCCCAGAATGGTTTTACAAACGGATTTCATTTAATAATACTTGTGGGAGTCCGATTTTGGCCAAATAAGTATTATTTTGTCAGATGTGACCCGTTAACCATGTCACTGCCATTAGTACACTTTGCCCCTAGGAGAGACTGACCCCTTAACCATGTCACTGCCATTAGTACACTTTGCCCCTAGGAGGGACTGATCCCTTAACCCTGTCACTGCCATTAGTACACTTTGCCCCTAGGAGAGACTGACCCCTTAACCATGTCACTGCCATTAGTACACTTTGCCCCTAGGAGGGACTGACCCCTTAACCATGTCACTGCCATTAGTACACTTTGCCCCTAGGAGAGACTGACCCCTTAACCCTATCACTGCCATTAGTACACTTTGCGCCTAGGAGGGACTAACCCCTTAACCATGTCACTGCCATTAGTACACTTTGCCCCTAGGAGAAACTGACCCCTTAACCATGTCACTGCCATTAGTACACTTTGCCCCTAGGAGGGACTGACCCCTTAACCATGTCACTGCCATTACTACACTTTGCCCCTAGGAGGGACTGACCCCTTAACCCTGTCACTGCCATTAGTACACTTTGCCCCTAGGAGAGACTGACCCCTTAACCCTGTCACTGCCATTAGTACACTTTGCCCCTAGGAGGGACTGACCCCTTAACCATGTCACTGCCATTAGTACACTTTGCCCCTAGGAGGGACTGACCCTTTAACCATGTCACTGACATTAGTACACTTTGCCCCTAGGAGGGACTGATCCCTTAACCCTGTCACTGCCATTAGTACACTTTGCCCCTAGGAGGGACTGATCCCTTAACCCTGTCACTGCCATTAGTACACTTTGCCCCTAGGAGGGACTGACCCCTTAACCATGTCACTGACATTAGTACACTTTGCCCCTAGGAGAGACTGACCCCTTAACCATGTCACTACCATTAGTACACTTTGCCCCTAGGAGAGACTGACCCCTTAACCATGTCACTGCCATTAGTACACTTTGCCCCTAAGAGAGACTGACCCCTTAACCATGTCACTGCCATTAGTACACTTTGCGCCTAGGAGGGACTGACCCCTTAACCATGTCACTGCCATTAGTACACTTTGCCCCTAGGAGGGACTGACCCCTTAACCATGTCACTGCCATTAGTACACTTTGCCCCTAGGAGGGACTGACCCCTTAACCATGTCACTGCCATTAGTACACTTTGCGCCTAGGAGGGACTGACCCCTTAACCATGTCACTGCCATTAGTACACTTTGCCCCTAGGAGAAACTGACCCCTTAACCATGTCACTGCCATTAGTACACTTTGCCCCTAGGAGGGACTGACCCCTTAACCATGTCACTGCCATTACTACACTTTGCCCCTAGGAGGGACTGACCCCTTAACCCTGTCACTGCCATTAGTACACTTTGCCCCTAGGAGAGACTGACCCCTTAACCCTGTCACTGCCATTAGTACACTTTGCCCCTAGGAGGGACTGACCCCTTAACCATGTCACTGCCATTAGTACACTTTGCCCCTAGGAGGGACTGACCCCTTAACCATGTCACTGACATTAGTACACTTTGCCCCTAGGAGGGACTGACCCTCTAAAGTACCATTAGGCCCCTTGGGCAGAAGTTCAGTGCTTGAGACCGGGAGCCTGGCAGAAACACACGGACTGGTCATTGTAAGTCCGAAACCCCCCGCAGCGATGAATCAGGGCCTGTCCCCAACTTCACAAACCTTCCCCGCTCCCCGTCCCGACATCCCTCGGACATCACAACTTTGTAGCAATAGACTCAGAAAGGATCTGGTACCCTCCCATCAAGAAAATCCTTTGTGCTCGCACGGACATAAAATAAAAATACATACCGGCTTACTGAGTCTTCCCAGGGGTCAAAGTGAGACACAGTACCACTACTCTTACATTTACACGTACCAGCTAGGGGGGCCAGGTGTCCAGTATTGAACCAGACAGTCCTGTATTTGGACACTGACCAGAATTAGAGGTAAAATGGAGGTAATATGTGTATACCGGTATTACCTCTCTGGGGGTGTATACCGGTATTACCGCTCTGGGCGTGTACGTGTATACCGGTATTACCTCTCTGGGTGTGTATGTGTATACCGGTATTACCTCTCTGGGCGTGTATGTGTATACCGGTATTACCTCTCTGGGCGTGTATGTGTATACCGGTATTAGCTCTCTGGGCGTGTATGTGTATACCGGTATTACCTCTCTGGGTGTGTGTGTGTATACCGGTATTGCCTCTCTGGGCGTGTATGTGTATACCGGTATTACCTCTCTGGGCGTGTATGTGTATACCGGTATTACCTCTCTGGGTGTATATGTGTATACCGGTATTACCTCTCTGGACGTGTATGTGTATACCGGTATTACCTCTCTGGGCGTGTACGTGTATACCGGTATTACCTCTCTGGGTGTGTATGTGTATACCGGTATTACCTCTCTGGGCGTGTATGTGTATACCGGTATTACCTCTCTGGGCGTGTATGTGTATACCGGTATTACCTCTCTGGGGGTGTATGTGTATACCGGTATTAGCTCTCTGGGCGTGTATGTGTATACCGGTATTACCTCTCTGGGTGTGTATGTGTATACCGGTATTGCCTCTCTGGGCGTGTATGTGTATACCGGTATTACCTCTCTGGACATGTATGTGTATACCGGTATTACCTCTCTGGGCGTGTATGTGTATACCGGTATTACCTCTCTGGGCGTGTATGTGTATACCGGTATTACCTCTCTGGGCGCGTATATGTATACCGGTATTACCTCTCTGGGCGTGTATGTGTATACCGGTATTACCTCTCTGGACGTGTATGTGTATACCGGTATTACCTCTCTGGGCGTGTATGTGTATACCGGTATTACCTCTCTGGGCGTGTATGTGTATACCGGTATTACCTCTCTGGACGTGTATGTGTATACCGGTATTACCTCTCTGGGCGTGTATGTATATACCGGTATTACCTCTCTGGGCGTGTATGTGTATACCGGTATTACCTATCTGGGCGTGTATGTATATACCGGTATTACCTCTCTGGGCGTGTATGTGTATACCGGTATTACCTCTCTGGGCGTGTATGTGTATACCGGTATTACCTCTCTGGGACTGTATGTGTATACCGGTATTACCTCTCTGGGTGTGTATGTGTATACCGGTATTACCTCTCTGGGAGTGTATGTGTATACCGGTATTACCTCTCTGGGCGTGTATGTGTATACCGGTATTACCTCTCTGGGACTGTATGTGTATACCGGTATTACCTCTCTGGGTGTGTATGTGTATACCGGTATTACCTCTCTGGGTGTGTATGTGTATACCGGTATTACCTCTCTGGGCGTGTATGTGTATACCGGTATTACCTCTCTGGGACTGTATGTGTATACCGGTATTACCTCTCTGGGTGTGTATGTGTATACCGGTATTACCTCTCTGGGCGTGTATGTGTATACCGGTATCACCTCTCTGGGTGTATATGTGTATACCGGTATTACCTCTCTGGGCGTGTATGTGTATACCGGTATTACCTCTCTGGGTGTATATGTGTATACCGGTATTACCTCTCTGGACGTGTATGTGTATACCGGTATTACCTCTCTGGGCGTGTATGTGTATACCGGTATTACCTCTCTGGATATGTATGTGTATACCGGTATTACCTCTCTGGACGTGTATGTGTATGTATACCGGTATTACCTCTCTGGGCATGTATGTGTATACCGGTATTACCTCTCTGGGCGTGTATGTGTATACCGGTATTACCTCTCTGGGTGTATATGTGTATACCGGTATTACCTCTCTGGGCGTGTATGTGTATACCGGTATTACCTCTCTGGACGTGTATGTGTATACCGGTATTACCTCTCTGGGCGTGTATGTGTATACCGGTATTACCTCTCTGGGCGTGTATGTGTATACCGGTATTACCTCTCTGGGTGTGTATGTGTATACCGGCATTACCTCTCTGGACGTGTATGTGTATACCGGTATTACCTCTCTGGGCGTGTATGTGTATACCGGTATTACCTCTCTGGGTGTGTATGTGTATACCGGCATTACCTCTCTGGACATTGACCTGACCGGCTTGGGGGGCCGCGGGATTTCCCCGAGCAGGGAGAGAGAAGGGCTGTTGCTAGGGGGCTGGGCAGCTTCCTCCATCCTGATTAGCTGCTGCTAGGTAATACAGCCAATCAGGAGGAGGTGTTAGGAGCCTGGGGGTGGGGCCAAGGAGAGGCGGAAACAGCATGGAGTGGAGAGGTGTGTGTCTCGAGCGTGTGTGTGTCTCGAGCGCATCGCACCTTTCACCATTCTGTCCAGTATTTTTGGAGAACCACCTGGCAACCCTTAGTACCGCTGATTTTTCCATATCAAATATAAAGTTTAATTCCCCCAAAAGGTGCAGTCCCTGCCAGGACCAACATGACGCAATAATGGCTGTGACATGTTTAATAGTTTAAATGCAGCCGATTAATAATAAGAGTGAGGCCCGTGCCCACCTCCGGGATGTGCCACGTCACTGCAGTGCTGTTATTCGTGTCACCGTGGCGGGGTCACCTTGCCGGCTGGCGTTGATGCGGGATCCGGTTTGGGAAGTGAACAGCATCGCTTGGTGGCGTGCGCAGCGCTAAACCTTTGGGTGTGTGTTACCGTTTGACGTGGCCACGTGGCAGGGATGCCAGTGGCTGGTTAATGGTATTTCGCCGGCAAGGTTCTCGCGGTACAAGTCTAATAACGCTGCGGCCGTTTCTTTCCCACCCAAATCCGGCTGTGTGTGTATTGGGGTATAAGGAGGCTATGGAACTGAGGGGAAGTATAAGGGGGGTAATGGGAATGGGAGGGGGTAAAAGGGACTTATTGGGACTAGGGGGAGCAAAGGGCATAGAGGTGCCATGGGACAATGCCTGCAACCTGTGGATGGACCGACAGAAAATCTTGCACACAAAGGGTTAAGGCTTTTTTAAAAATTAACCGCGCCCCATAAAAAAAAAAAAAAGATCGATGTAATTACCGGGATTTCTGATGTGAAAGTTACATTTGAAGGATCTCGACTAAATAAACCATTTCCTATAATTAAAAAATATTTGTGTGTGTGGCTGTGTATCTCTGCATGTAGTATTGTCCTGGCCCAAGCCTGCCCCGAAGAGCTTGCAATCTAATTTTGGAGGGGACGAAGTGCTTTGCCCCAGGAGAGCCGAGACCGGAACGAGCACCGGGCGCGGACTTAGGCCTGGGACATAGAGGTGCAAACAGCGCTGAGCCGCGCTCCTGCTCTGCGCCGCGCTCCTGCTCTGCCTCGCCTGCTCCAAAATGGGGCTTTTCCCTGTCCTTGCAGGCGAGGCAGTGAGCGCGCTCTGGGGGCGGAGCGGAGGCGTGCCGGGAGGCGGGGCTATTCCCCCGCTCCCATTGGATGGGAGCGGTCACGTGACCGCTCCTCCGCTTCCCCGAGCGGCAAATTTCAAAACTGCCTGTCTCAGGAAAGTTTCTCAGCCTCCGCACGCATCAGCGCGCATGCGGAGGGAGAAACTATAGCCGCGCTGATGACAGATGCAGGGGCTTTGTGCATCTGCTCAGCGCGGCTCAGCCCGCCTCAGCGAGCTTAAAACCACTATGTCCCAGGCCTTACTTCAGACGGAGCGGCAGTAACCCGACCTGCCAGGTACTTCCTCGGCAATTCATAAAGGCCGCCACGTTAAAGAAAAAAAAAACCGCGAAAACGATTGTACCACGTGGCTCGTTCGGAGACTGGGGAGAAATAACGGCAGGATTTCACCAGGAAGATATTTTGGGAACAGGTCATTTAAACGGTCAGCGAAAGGGAAACTGTGAGGGACGCCTCTGCTAAATTACAGGTTTCCAAACAGGCCTGTCCCGAGATCAGAGTTCCCTGAATAAACGAGACTAGGGTTATGTTTTTCTTTTAACCCTTTGAAATGCCTTGAAGACATACTCGCTACACATTAAAGAGGCAGTCCGTGCAATGCGGACATGTGCGTTTTTTCTGTTCTGTAGTATTAACTTTTAATGCCATTTTAATGAGTTTTAACGCAGTAACATCCTTTGATTTCCCCCACCTCCCCTGGGCAGTGCAAGATCTTTGCAACACTTTCCTGTTTGTGATAACTTTGTTGCCAATGTTCCCAGCAGGTTGAAATGCAAACTGCAACAATAGATAATGTTAGTAGTATAAGGATACATTGTAGCTGCTGAGTTACACTGGCTGAAGGATTGATTGAATCTGAACGGCAGCCATTTAGGGAACCCAGGGAAGCAGGATCTTTGCTAAGTGATCACGGGAGAACAAATCGATCGGCAGCTTAGGTAATTCGTTTTAAATAAAAGGTAATCAAAGGCAGCATCTATTAAAACAAAAAAAAAACAAATATATATATATATTTTTTTTTAATTATTTTTTTTTTTTTTTTAAAGTGCCGCTTGGATTGCCTTTTTAAAATCTGAAGGCTTTATAATCAAAGTAACCTAACGGCGATCACATATTCGATGGGATTAATCTATTTTGAATGAAAAAAACAAGTATTTTTTTCTCTGGCATCCTTGTAAAAAACCTGTCAAGGGTTTTAACAATCTTAATCTAATAATTTGGGGGGGAATAATCTCTTTGTCACTTGTTAAGGGGTTGCCACTTACCCCTATCCTTTTAAATAGCCGTTAGCGTGCAGTAATAGGATACAAAATGGTGGTCATCTCTCTCCCAGAATCCCTTGCTCATCTCACCCTAACAATCCATGGGATTCCGCATCCCAAGTAACAGTTGGTCTACCTGGAACCAGGTGTTCAGTGGAGGTCGGGAGACCGCAGACCCACTCCGGAGAACCTCCAAATTGACATTAGGGTGGCGTGAACTACAATTCCAGCGCAGGGAGGACCGCCGCCATACGCTTCCGGTAATTCTATCCGCCATGCTGTCCTATCCCGGAGACATTTTCAGAAGGGGCCGTGCTTGGGATGGGGGCTACGGGAACGGGCTTTAAATAAAGTCAAGAAAAACGGCCCTGTTGTTTATTTTGAATACACTGCGCAGCTTCAGAGAAACTCGCACGGCTCCGCACGCGATTCTGAGGTTATTTTCCTCATGTGCAGCTGACCACAGAGGCCAAAAAAAACCCTAACAACCTCACATCAAAGGCGGGGAAGAGAGCATCGCTTGTCCCGCTCCTGTGCCCCGGAGCCTTACATTGGCTGGTACCTCAAAGCTCACTGGGAGCCTCTGTTTATACAGCCATTTCCTTCCAGCCTGTTGATGTGTTTGAACTGAGTAATTAACCCCTTAGTGATGTGTGGCTGGGAGCACAGGGTGTCACGTTTGCCATCCCAACTGGTTTGATACATGGTTGAAATGTATATTCTAGTGTGCAGAGATTTCCAAAACTCACAGGTCTCTTCTTCACATGTGCAGACCTTTCCTGAACCTCATAGGTCTCATCATGTGTGCAGAGCTTCCCAAACCTCTCACAGGTCTCTTCTGCCTTTGATTGGATTGTAAGCTCTTCAGGGAAGGCATTCATTGTGCCTCTGCCAAAAGCCATGTACAATGCAGCATATACTGTCAGCGCTATAAAGGATAATAATATAATTATGGCTGTAAAACAGGAAACCACGGGACAGGGTAAGACCAGGGAAAAGTAGGCGTTATATGCATATATAAAACACGGAGGCGCTTTCTAGCAGCGTGTACAGCCTTGAATGCATTAGGGAAGTACAGAGCCAGCAACCCACTCAGAGATAGCTTTACATCCCATTCCCTTCAACATTCGTCAGCTGGAAATCCAGATGGTTTCATAACAAATTCTCAACCGCAGCATCTGTTTCATGTCAGGGCCCCAAATATTGAATTTATAGGGAAGGGGGGGGGGGGGGGAGGGTTCTGTGCAGAACTCTGAAACAAGATCAGGATGGCCAGCCGCACATGGCCGCAGAACAGAGTTTTTATTGAAGCAACTGGTATCACTCAGAGAGAAATCCTGTGGAATCCGGCTTTGTTACAGCACTGGCAACTGAACTAATCCCTTCATTATGTCACAGGGGGGTTAGCTGCTTTAAAGGGACAGTCCCTCTCGGGGCCACAGTGACCGGGCGATGGGGGGGGGGGGGCTTTGAAATAGGGAAATGTAGGTGACCGACATCAATTTAGACAAGAGATATATATGTGTGTGTGTGTATATATATATATATATATATATATATATATATACATGTAGAGGTATCAGTACCGTGTATATATACATACATACATACATACATACATATACACACACATACATATACACAAAATATACACACACACACACTTATATATACATATACACACATATATATTACACACACTCACATTTAAATACATATACATACACACACACATTATGTATCTATATATTGACACACATTATATTTACCGTATTGGCCCGAATATATTACGGCCTCGCACATAATACGACCCTAAAGTTTTGAAGGTGTTCTACATGAACAATAAAAGGCGTTTGCGGCGCATATACTACGCGGACAGTTATCGGAAGGACATTTTTAAGAAAAAAACACAGCATTATATTCGGTCGAATACGGTATATACAGACACAAGTCATATATATATAAATACGTACACAGACACACATTGTATATACATATTGTACGCAGACTCACACACACATACATTATATATATACATACGTACACAGACACAAATTGTATGTACATATTGTTCGCAGACTGACACACACATTATATATACACACGTACACAGACACAAATTGTATATACATATTGTACGCAGACTCACACACACATTATATATATATACATACGTACACAGACACACATTGTATGTACATATTGTACGCAGACTCACACACACATTATATATACACACGTACACAGACACACATTGTATATACATATTGTACGCAGACTCACACACACATTATATACACACGTACACAGACACAAATTGTATATACATATTGTACGCAGACTCACACACATTATATATATACATACGTACACAGACACATTGTATATACATATTGTACGCAGACTCACACACACATTATATATACACACGTACACAGACACAAATTGTATATACATATTGTACGCAGACTCACACACATTATATATATAAATACGTACACAGACACACATTGTATATACATATTGTACGCAGACTCACACACATTATATATACACATGTGTAGCCCCCTGTAAACAGCACAGGCTATACATATCTTTCTCCTACTGTGGTAAGTCCTGTTAAGGGCAGGCACCAGTAGTAATCATGGGTTTTCCCCCTTCAAGCCCTGCCCTGAGTGATAGATGCAGGCCCCTGACTCTGCTGCAGGCATGAGACAGAGGGGAGGTCCTGCTGACATCATGAGGGGTGGGGCTAAGCCTATTTAGCAGCCCATTCCTGTACGTGACAGTTAGTCTAGTCTAGTCTAGCCTGGAGTCTGTCCTGGGTGTTGGAGTAGACGAAGCTCCGTCCTGGGAGCAAGCAAGAGAGAGAGAACTCTGGCCTATTACATTTGGAGAGCGAGCTGAGTTCAGGTGGACCAATGCCCTCACCCCGATGATGGGGTGATGGGGAGAATCCATCCCCGCCCAGAGTATACCCTCTGAGGTGGGCAGTGGGGTATTGAGGCCCCACCACAGTCCATCCTGTCGGAGTGCACACTTGGAGGGAAGGAGAGGAGGAAAGGTCTGTACAGAGTGGAGGGTCGTGTGTGCTGTGGAGATTGCTGTTGTTGCTGCAGCTGTTGTTGTTGTTGCTACTACTGCCGGGCGCGGCTCAGAGAAATAAAGAGAGACATTACCTTTTACTAAAGACTGTTGTGTGATTCTGGAGCATCCACCCTGGGACCAGGGGTCACTCTTCTATACGGGTCCTACCCCATACCCTGGGAAGGTATAGAGGATGGAGGCGCTGCACCACCACTAGAAGAGAATGGAGGCTACTACCCCAGAAGCCTGGTCCTGTTATCCCCCACACCACCGCGGGAGACTCAGGCCCTCCTGTTCCACGCAGGTACGCACCACTCAGTACATGTAATCCGCCCTCACACACCCTAGATATGTCAGATGAGTCTAGGGGGGGGGAATAAGGGTTACATTTGGAGGCGCTGCTGAGATAAACAGGTCAGGCTTACCGCAAGGCAGAGCAGGAAGAGTGATGTGCACTCTCCGGTCAAGTGCTGAGGAACGTAGGGCGCAATTGCACACGGGGGGTAGTCAGGGGAGCGTGGATCGCCGCTCCCGCACAGTACGCCCTGGGCGCCCTAAGCAGGTGGCGTAAGAGGGGTGCATAGCTATCGCTGTCCTAGTCCCTAGAGGCAGGTAGTGTGAGGCAACTAGGGGGGTCAGCCTGCTAAATAGTCCAGGGACCATGGCCCAGGGCTCGCACTATGAGTGGCCAATAGAGGGACGCCCGTACCTAGGGAGATGCCCGGTACGCTACCTAGCACCCACAGAACGCACCACAGAGCACTTACCGGAACGAACATCGAGCACAGTACACACACAGAAGGAGTTTTGCCTAGCCTGGGGTATGCCACCTCATATTAGTGGGTACCAGAATAAGCATGCAGAGAGAAGTAGAAGGTGTCGAGGAGATTAGTCCGTGTCTAGGAGCAAATTACACCTTAGACACTGAGGAGAGTACACAATTACATGTGGTGGGCACATCGAAGATGGCGGCCGTCACTACATGTGCTCCGCGGAGCAAAGAACCCTCCAAAATGGTGACCAAGGCGCCATCAGCGGCCCAGCAGATAGCAGCCGATCTAAAATGGCGTTTCCCGACAATCCTGGAGCGCGCACGTGAATCGTGCAAAAGAACTGTACGAGAAATGTGGCGGGAAATGTGCAGGGGTTTGGCGCCAAACCCAGATCCCCTGCAAGAGGAGCGGACGGCGCGAAAGCCGAAAGCCCACCCACCTGTGCTGTGACTGGTCAACAAACCAGGTCGCGTCACACTCAAAAAAAGAGGGCCCCGCCTCTGGATTCCACCAGAGGGAGGGGGCACAAGGAGAGCCAATCAGGAGCGTCCTCAGCGAAGGGAGGGACAGGAAGCGAGAGCGAAGAGCTTCACTTCTGTCTGGCATTCGAGGAGCAAGGAGCTGAAACACTGAACTGTTCCACCCCTGAGCTAACGATGTCCGAGATGAGCACTACGATCTATCAGCTACCAGGAGGCTTACTGGTAGTGGAGGTAGCGGAGCACGAATACCTCCGGTGTTTGTGTGTACACTGCGGGATACCCGGAGCGGTCCCAAGCACCAAGGCACGATGCCCTCAATGCGGCACGTTTTACCTGTGGCCGAACGAGCCATGGCCTTTGACAGAGACCCTGCGGATGCCTCTCCGGGAACATTAACGGAGGTGGCGGAAGGTAAAGACAAGACTGCCCTGGTTCCCTGTTGCAACCAAGCGGGAGGAACCAAGGCCCAGCCCGCTGCAGAACCGAGCGAGCTGGCGACAGAGAAGAGCGCGACCGCAGTGGAGGTACCGGAGCGAGACTGTTTCGTACCTATACCCACTGGTTGTATCGCAGAAGAACCCGGCGGAGGATCTGATCATGATATCCTCAGAGGAAGAGGTTGGCGTGCCATCGGTGGCGATGCGCCTA
>NC_134501.1:26433315-26490815 GCF_040206685.1 Ascaphus truei | reverse complement strand
AACACGATGCCGCAGATTAGACGTACAACAGAGAGAATAAAAAGCCTGCTTCGAACGTACTTAAATCAGGGCTTCAAATGTATTTTACACTGCGCTGAAAACGCGACGCGGGCAAATTTCTGTGGTGTGAATTTTTCAGCGGTACACAGATATTTCTTAAAGCCGTTTGGACACCCCCATACTGTGTCGATATGAAAGGTGGGCTCTTGTTTTCGTTCTAGTTAGAGAATATGTTCGTGTTTTTGGGGTTTGTCAGAAATCAGCTGATTGGGTTTTGGGGGTTATAAAAAATGATGGGGGGGAGCTAAAATACATTTTAATTCTAACTTTTTGGGCAGTAAATGAAAACCCCACGTGTGAGCACCTTCACGTCCCAGACAGGTCTGCGAGCCTGCCTTTCCCCATTATCTCCTGCAGCAAGGGATTCTGGGTAATGGCATGCATACAAGCACAGTGTGTCACACTTTACTTCTTATCCTATTTAACATGGGACCCCTATAAGCTTAGGCCTGCCGCATCACACAGCTTTATCAGCACAGCCTGGGTTACAGAAGTGCAGATCCAGTAACCCTACTCACAGGCAGCTTTTACAACCTTTTGGCATCATCCGTGTGAGGTTGGTTGCTGACACTGCAAAGTAAAGCTGGTACGTGGGCAGGGCCCCCAGCAGAAATGTTAGGGCCCAGGACAAATTAAAGGTGCAGGGCCCTCCTCCCGTTAATCCCCCAACCTACCCCCACGGCGTGCTGTTGCGCCCAGAGAGGGGGCGGGGGAGAAAGATATGGGATTGGTAGGGTAGCAGATAAGAGCCTGGGGCGGGTAGTTATGGGCTTCAGGGAGGAGGGGGGGAAAAGAGAGAGAGAGGGAATGGGAGGGAGAGAGAAGGGGGGAAATGAGAGAGAGAAAAAGGGTGAAGCAGGGGGATTGGAGGAGAGGAGCTGAGTGTACCCACTGCCTGCCTGCTGCCCTGGAGAAATGAGGGGGGCTGTTAGAGCCCTGTGGAGGGGGCCTGCAGAGCTGCCTGCTGGAGGGTGCCCATGGATGTGCCTGTCAGAGGGGGCCTCCCTTCCACCACATGCTGCCCCAGACAGGCACTTCCAAGGACACCTTCTAGCAGGCACCCTCTGCAACACCTTCCATGAGGTCTCCTCTGCAGGGTTTGCCGGCAGGGGGCCCAGGCCCCTTTACTCACTGGGGCCTGGGACAGGAGTCCCAGATGCCCCCCTATCGGCGGCCCTGTACCTGGGTATTACCAGACATTAAAAAAGTTTGGGGGGTTTTATTTTGCAAAGGTTTATTCCAAACAAGAAAACCCAGAAGTAAATGAATCGGAGGGTGAGCTTTTTTCGGTGTTTTGGCACAAATGTTGCTCTCAAAGTTTGCAATTCAAATTTAAAAACCTGCTTATTCTTTATACTCTTCCAATCGCTTACACAACGTCTACGGAGATGCTCACCAATCGGCTGCAACGCACCCTGGACTTTGTCCAGCATAGGGAACAAGCGAGATTTCGCAGTGGATACAACACAATGGACCACATCCAAGTCGTACAAGAAGTGATTTCCCAAAGGAATGAATGCGATCTCCCACTCAGCTTAGGATTCGCAGAATACGAAAAAGCATTTTATTCTGGCTACCCCTCAGCGGTTTTAAATGGAGTAAGAAGACAAAGTGTTGAAGAATTGATATGATATAGAACATTTACGAGAATGCCACATAAACCATTAGATTACATGAAGATACAAGCAAGGTAAGGATCAGCGCAGGAGTGCGGCAGGGAGACACCGTGTCACCAGGATCAGCAAGGGAGTACGGCAGGGAGACACCAGGTCACCAGGATCAGTATGGGAGTGCGGCAGGGAGACACCAGGTCACCAGAATCAGCAAGGGAGTGCGGCAGGGAGACACCAGGTCACAAGAATCAGCAAGGGAGTGCGGCAGGGAGGCACTGTGTCACCAGGATCAGCAAGGGAGTGCGGCAGGGAGACACCGTGTCACCAGGATCAGCAAGGGAGTGCAGCAGGGAGACACCGTGTCACCAGGATCAGTAAAGGAGTGCGGCAGGTAGACACCATGTCACCAGGATCAGTAAGGGAGTGCGTCAGGGAGACACCAGGTCACCAGGATCAGTAAGGGAGTGCGGCAGGGAGACACCGTGTCACCAGGATCAGTATGGGAGTGCGGCTGGGAGACACCATGTCACCAGGATCAGTAAGGGAGTGTGGCAGGGAGACACCAGGTCACCAGGATCAGTAAGGGAGTGCGGCAGGGAGACACCGTGTCACCAGGATCAGTATGGGAGTGCGGCAGGGAGACACTGTGTCACCAGGATCAGTAAGGGAGTGTGGCAGGGAGACACCAGGTCACCAGGATCAGTAAGGGAGTGCTGCAGGGAGACACCGTGTCACCAGGATCAGCAAGGGAGTGTGGCAGGTAGACACCATGTCACCAGGATCAGTAAGGGAGTGCGGCAGGGAGACACCAGGTCACCAGGATCAGTAAGGGTGTGTGGCAGGGAGTCACCAAGATCAGTAAAGGAGTGTGGCAGGGAGATACAGTGTCACCAGGATCAGTTAGGGAGTGCGGCAGGGAGACACCAGGTCACCAGGATCAGTATGGGAGTGCGGCAGGGAGACACCATGTCACCAGGATCAGTAAGGGAGTGTGGCAGGGAGACACTGTGTCACCAGGATCAGTATGGGAGTGCGGCAGGGAGACGCCATGTCACCAGGATCAGTAAGGGAGTGCGGCAGGGAGACACAGTGTCACCAGGATCAGCAAGGGAGTGTGGCAGGGAGTCACCAGGATCAGTAAGGGAGTGTGGCAGGGAGACACCAGGTCACCAGGATCAGTAAGGGAGTGTGGCAGGGAGATACCGTGTCACCAGGATCAGTAAAGGAGTGCGGCAGGGAGACACCAGATCACCAGGATCAGTAAGGGAGTGCGGCAGGGAGTCACCAGGATCAGTTAGGGAGTGCGGCAGGGAGTCACCAGGATCAGTTAGGGAGTGCGGCAGGGAGACACCAGGTCACCAGGATCAGTTAGGGAGTGCGGCAGGGAGACACCAGGTCACCAGGATCAGAATGGGAGTGCGGCAGGGAGACACCAGGTCACCAGGATCAGTAAGGGAGTGTGGCCGGGAGACACCGTGTCACCAGGATCAGTAAGGGAGTGCGGCAGGGAGACACCAGGTCACCAGGATCAGTTAGGGAGTGCGGCAGGGAGACACCAGGTCACCAGGATCAGTTAGGGAGTGCGGCAGGGAGACACCAGGTCACCAGGATCAGAATGGGAGTGCGGCAGGGAGACACCGTGTCACCAGGATCAGTAAGGGAGTGTGGCCGGGAGACACCGTGTCACCAGGATCAGTAAGGGAGTGCGGCAGGGAGACACCATGTTACCAGGATCAGTAAGGGAGTGTGGCAGGGAGACACCAGGTCACCAGGATCAGTAAGGGAGTGTGGCCGGGAGACACCGTGTCACCAGGATCAGTAAGGGAGTGTGGCAGGGAGTCACCAGGATCAGTTAGGGAGTGCGGCAGGGAGACACCAGGTCACCAGGATCAGTTAGGGAGTGTGTCAGGGAGACACCGTGTCACCAGGATCAGTAAGGGAGTGCGGCAGGGAGTCACCAAGATCAGTAAGGTAGTGCAGCAGGGAGTCACCAGAATCAGTAAGGGAGTGCGGCAGGGAGACACTGTGTCATCAGGATCAGTAAGGGAGTGCGGCAGGGAGTCACCAGGATCAGTAAGGGAGTGTGTCAGGGAGACACCGTGTCACCAGGATCAGTGAGGGAGTGCGGCAGGGAGTCACCAGGATCAGTTAGGGAGTGTGTCAGGGAGACACCGTGTCACCAGGATCAGTGAGGGAGTGCGGCAGGGAGACACCCGATCACCAGGATCAGTAAGGGAGTGCGGCAGGGAGATACCGTGTCACCAGGATCAGTAAGGGAGTGCGGCAGGGAGACGCCATGTCACCAGGATCAGTAAGGGAGTGCGGCAGGGAGACACAGTGTCACCAGGATCAGCAAGGGAGTGTGGCAGGGAGTCACCAGGATCAGTAAGGGAGTGTGGCAGGGAGACACCAGGTCACCAGGATCAGTAAGGGAGTGTGGCAGGGAGATACCGTGTCACCAGGATCAGTAAGGGAGTGTGGCATGGAGATACCGTGTCACCAGGATCAGTAAAGGAGTGCGGCAGGGAGACACCAGGTCACCAGGATCAGTAAGGGAGTGCGGCAGGGAGTCACCAGGATCAGTTAGGGAGTGCGTCAGGGAGACACCAGGTCACCAGGATCAGTTAGGGAGTGCGGCAGGGAGACACCAGGTCACCAGGATCAGTAAGGGAGTGTGGCAGGGAGATACCGTGTCACCAGGATCAGCAAGGGAGTGTGGCAGGGAGACACCGTGTCACCAGGATCAGTAAAGGAGTGTGGCAGGGAGACACCGTGTCACCAGGATCAGTAAAGGAGTGCGGCAGGGAGACACCAGGTCACCAGGATCAGTAAGGGAGTGCGGCAGGGAGTCACCAGGATCAGTTAGGGAGTGCGTCAGGGAGACACCAGGTCACCAGGATCAGTAAGGGAGTGCGGCAGGGAGTCACCAGGATCAGTAAGGGTGTGTGTCAGGGAGACACCAGGTCACCAGGATCAGTTAGGGAGTGCGGCAGGGAGACACCAGGATCAGTAAGGTAGTGCAGCAGGGAGTCACCAGGATCAGTAAGGGTGTGTGGCAGGGAGTCACCAGGATCAGTAAGGGAGTGCGGCAGGGAGACACCAGGTCACCAGGATTAGTAAGGGAGTGTGGCAGGGAGACACCAGGTCACCAGGATTAGTAAGGGAGTGCGGCAGGGAGACACCAGGTCACCAGGATCAGTATGGGAGTGCGGCAGGGAGTCACCAGGATCAGTAAGGTAGTGCAGCAGGGAGTCACCAGGATCAGTAAGGGTGTGTGGCAGGGAGTCACCAGGATCAGTAAGGGAGTGCGGCAGGGAGACACCAGGTCACCAGGATTAGTAAGGGAGTGTGGCAGGGAGACACCAGGTCACCAGGATTAGTAAGGGAGTGCGGCAGGGAGACACCAGGTCACCAGGATCAGTATGGGAGTGCGGCAGGGAGACACCAGGTCACCAGGATCAGTTAGGGAGTGTGGCAGGGAGACACCAGGTCACCAGGATCAGTTAGGGAGTGTGGCAGGGAGACACCAGGTCACCAGGATCAGTTAGGGAGTGCGGCAGGGAGACACCAGGTCACCAGGATCAGCAAGGGAGTGCGGCAGGGAGTCACCAGGTCACCAGGATCAGTAAGGGAGTGTGGCAGGGAGACACCGTGTCACCAGGATCAGTATGGGAGTGCGGCAGGGAGACACCAGGTCACCAGGATCAGTAAGGGAGTGCGGCAGGGAGATACCGTGTCACCAGGATCAGTATGGGAGTGTGGCAGGGAGACACCAGGTCACCAGGATCAGTTAGGGAGTGCGGCAGGGAGACACCAGGTCACCAGGATCAGCAAGGTAGTGCGGCAGGGAGTCACCAGGTCACCAGGATCAGTTAGGGAGTGCGGCAGGGAGACACCAGGTCACCAGGATCAGCAAGGGAGTGCGGCAGGGAGTCACCATGTCACCAGGATCAGTTAGGGAGTGCGGCAGGGAGACACCAGGTCACCAGGATCAGCAAGGGAGTGTGGCAGGGAGTCACCAGGTCACCAGGATCAGTAAGGGAGTGTGGCAGGTAGACACCATGTCACCAGGATCAGTAAGGGAGTGCGGCAGGGAGACACCAGGTCACCAGGATCAGTAAGGGTGTGTGGCAGGGAGTCACCAGGATCAGTAAGGGAGTGCGGCAGGTTGACACGAGGTCACCAGGATCAGCAAGGGAGTGTGGCAGGGAGTCACCAGGTCACCAGGATCAGTAAGGGAGTGCGGCAGGGAGACACCAGGTCACCAGGATCAGTAAGGGAGTGCGGCAGGGAGTCACCAGGATCAGTAAAGGAGTGCAGCAGGGAGATACGGTGTCACCAGGATCAGTATGGGAGTGCGGCAGGGAGACGCCATGTCACCAGGATCAGTAAGGGAGTGCGGCAGGGAGACACAGTGTCACCAGGATCAGCAAGGGAGTGTGGCAGGGAGTCACCAGGATCAGTAAGGGAGTGTGGTAGGAGACACCAGGTCACCAGGATCAGTATGGGAGTGCGGCAGGGAGTCACCAGGATCAGTTAGGGAGTGCGGCAGGGAGACACCAGGTCACCAGGATCAGTAAAGGAGTGCGGCAGGGAGACACCGTGTCACCAGGATCAGTAAGGGAGTGCGGCAGGGAGTCACCAGGATCAGTAAGGGAGTGCGGCAAGGAGTCACCAGGATCAGTAAGGGAGTGCGGCAGGGAGGCACCAGGTCACCAGGATCAGTAAGGGAGTGTGGCAGGGAGACACCAGGATCAGTAAAGGAGTGCGGCAGGGAGACACCGTGTCACCAGGATCAGTAAGGGAGTGTGGCAGGGAGATACCGTGTCACCAGGATCAGTTAGGGAGTGCGGCAGGGAGACACCAGGTCACCAGGATCAGTAAGGGAGTGCGGCAGGGAGACACCAGTTCACCAGGATCAGTAAGGGAGTGCGGCAGGGAGTCACCAGGATCAGTTAGGGAGTGCGGCAGGGAGACACCAGGTCACCAGGATCAGTAAAGGAGTGCGGCAGGGAGACACCGTGTCACCAGGATCAGTAAGGGAGTGCGGCAGGGAGTCACCAGGATCAGTAAGGGAGTGCGGCAGGGAGTCACCAAGATCAGTAAGGGAGTGCGGCAGGGAGGCACCAGGTCACCAGGATCAGTAGGGGAGTGTGGCAGGGAGACACCAGGATCAGTAAAGGAGTGCGGCAGGGAGACACCGTGTCACCAGGATCAGTAAGGGAGTGCGGCAGGGAGTCACCAGGATCAGTAAGGTAGTGCGGCAGGGAGTCACCAGGATCAGTAAGGGAGTGCGGCAGGGAGACACTGTGTCACCAGGATCAGTAAGGGAGTGCGGCAGGGAGTCACCAGGATCAGTAAGGAAGTGTGTCAGGGAGACACCGTGTCACCAGGATCAGTAAGGGAGTGCGGCAGGGAGACACCCGGTCACCAGGATCAGAAAGGGAGTGCGGCAGGGAGATACCGTGTCACCAGGATCAGTAAGGGAGTGCAGCAGGGAGACGCCATGTCACCAGGATCAGTAAGGGAGTGCGGCAGGGAGACACAGTGTCACCAGGATCAGAAAGGGAGTGTGGCAGGGAGACACCAGGTCACCAGGATCAGTAAGGGAGTGTGGCAGGGAGATACCGTGTCACCAGGATCAGTAAGGGAGTGTGGCAGGGAGATACCGTGTCACCAGGATCAGTAAAGGAGTGCGGCAGGGAGACACCATGTCACCAGGATCAGTATGGGAGTGCGGCAGGGAGACACCATGTCACCAGGATCAGTAAGGGAGTGTGGCAGGGAGATACCGTGTCACCAGGATCAGCAAGGGGGTGTGGCAGGGAGATACCGTGTCACCAGGATCAGTAAAGGAGTGCGGCCGGGAGACACCAGGTCACCAGGATCAGTTAGGGAGTGCGGCAGGGAGACACCAGGTCACCAGGATCAGTTAGGGAGTGCGGCAGGGAGTCACCAGGTCACCAGGATCAGTAAGGGAGTGTGGCCGGGAGACACCAGGTCACCAGGATCAGTTAGGGAGTGCGGCAGGGAGACACCAGGTCACCAGGATCAGTTAGGGAGTGCGGCAGGGAGTCACCAGGATCAGTAAGGGAGTGCGGCAGGGAGACACCGTTTCACCAGGATCAGTAAGGGAGTGCGGCAGGGAGACACCAGGATCAGTAAGGGAGTGCGGCAGGGAGACACTGTGTCACCAGGATCAGTAAGGGAGTGCGGCAGGGAGTCACCAGGATCAGTAAGGGAGTGCGGCAGGGAGACACCATGTCACCAGGATCAGTATGGGAGTGCGGCAGGGAGACACCATGTCACCAGGATCAGTAAGGTAGTGCGGCAGGGAGATACCGTGTCACCAGGATCAGTAAGGGAGTGTGGCAGGGAGATACCAGGATCAGTAAGGAGTGCGGCAGGGAGACACCGTCACCAGGATCAGCAAGGGAGTGTGGCAGGGAGTCACCAGGTCACCAGGATCAGTAAGGGAGTGTGGCAGGGAGACACCAGGTCACCAGGATTAGTAAGGGAGAGTGGCAGGGAGACACCAGGTCACCAGGATCAGTTAAGGAGTGCGGCAACGAGACACCAGGTCACCAGGATCAGCAAGGGAGTGTGGCAGGGAGTCACCAGGTCATCAGGATCAATAAGGGAGTGTGGCAGGTAGACACCATGTCACCAGGATCAGTAAGGGAGTGTGGCAGGGAGTCACCAGGATCAGTATGGGAGTACGGCAGGGAGACACCAGGTCACCAGGATCAGTAAGGGAGTGCGGCAGGGAGACACCAGGTCACCAGGATCAGTAAGGGTGTGTGGCAGGGAGTCACCAGGATCAGTAAGGGTGTGCGGCAGGTTGACACGAGGTCACCAGGATCAGTAAGGGAGTGTGGCAGGGAGTCACCAGGTCACCAGGATCAGTAAGGGAGTGCGGCAGGGAGACACCCTGTCACCAGGATCAGTTAGGGAGTGCGGCAGGGAGGCACCAGGTCACCAGGATCAGTAAGGGAGTGCGGCAGGGAGACACCCTGTCACCAGGATCAGTAAGGGAGTGTGGCAGGGAGACACCAGGTCACCAGGATCAGTTAGGGAGTGCGGCAGGGAGACACCAGGTCACCAGGATCAGTAAGGGAGTGTGGCAGGGAGACACCAGGTCACCAGGATCAGTAAGGGAGTGCGGCAGGGAGACACCAGGTCACCAGGATCAGTAAGGGAGTGCGGCAGGGAGTTACCAGGATCAGTAAGGTAGTGCGGCAGGGAGTCACCAGGATCAGTAAGGGAGTGCGGCAGGGAGACACCGTGTCACCAGGATCAGTAAGGGAGTGCGGCAGGGAGACACTGTGTCACCAGGATCAGTAAGGGAGTGTGGCAGGGAGACACCAGGTCACAAGGATCAGTAAGGGAGTGCGGCAGGGAGTCACCAGGATCAGTAAGGGAGTGTGGCAGGGAGACACCGTGTCACCAGGATCAGTAAGGGAGTGCCGCAGGGAGAGACCAGGTCACCAGGATCAGTAAGGGAGTGCGGCTGGGAGAGACCAGGTCACCAGGATCAGTAAGGGAGTGTGGCAGGGAGAGACCAGGTCACCAGGATCAGTTAGGGAGTGTGGCAGGGAGAGACCAGGTCACCAGGATCAGTAAGGGAGTGCGGCAGGGAGAGACCAGGTCACCAGGATCAGTAAGGGAGTGTGGCAGGGAGAGACCAGGTCACCAGGATCAGTTAGGGAGTGTGGCAGGGAGAGACCAGGTCACCAGGATCAGTAAGGGAGTGTGGCAGGGAGACACCGTGTCACCAGGATCAGTAAGGGAGTGCGGCAGGGAGAGACCAGGTCACCAGGATCAGTAAGGGAGTGCGGCAGGGAGAGACCAGGTCACCAGGATCAGTAAGGGAGTGTGGCAGGGAGAGACCAGGTCACCAGGATCAGTTAGGGAGTGTGGCAGGGAGACACCGTGTCACCAGGATCAGTAAGGGAGTGCGGCAGGGAGAGACCAGGTCACCAGGATCAGTAAGGGAGTGCGGCAGGGAGAGACCAGGTCACCAGGATCAGTAAGGGAGTGTGGCAGGGAGAGACCAGGTCACCAGGATCAGTTAGGGAATGTGGCAGGGAGAGACCAGGTCACCAGGATCAGTTAGGGAGTGTGGCAGGGAGACACCGTGTCTGTTATGGAACAAGAGCCACAAGGTTCTCTTCTTCAATTTGAGGTTCTCCTGAAGGTTCATGTGCATTACCCCTGGAAGAACATACCACTTGTGGGATTTTGCTCACTATTCCGCTCCACTTGTGAGTAGATTACTTACAGATCACCCGAATTGTTATCACATTTTATTGTCATATTGCACTGTGTGATTTCTTTTTATTTCATGGCACTCACCGGGCTCCCCCACTGTTTGAGAAAATTGTCTGCTAAGCTTATTAAACAAGCTTCTTAAGGGTAGTAGCAAGATTTGTTTTGCCTATATTTCACTGTATATTTTTTCACCCTTTATAGTATGTTTACTTTGTATTCACAATCACATTCACATTTATTTACTACTTTACGAGATGTGTTTGAGCGCCATCCAGTGTTTTGTTTTCATTTTATACAGTGAGTGGCCAGGCGCTACGGAGCTGTAACAGAAGCGGTTGCCACCGTGTTACAGGGGCAGTCCCTCCATCTCTGTTATGGAACAAGAGCCACATTCCTGACTCACCCCCCTCTCTCCTTTGCAGTTTCTGCCTGTCAGATTTTATTCCCAGCTGCATGGAGTCTGCAGACACATACTGTGCCTGTGTAACATGCAACAATGTTGCATTCCTTGCCTCCGAGCATGGAATCAGTGAGCTGCTACAGCAGTTTCTGAGATCCACACCAGAATGGGCTAGTCTGCCCCCCCTCCTGTTTGTTCAGACATGGTCTGCCCCTAGACTATTCCTTTACCCACACTGCACCTCACTTCCTTTTTCCACCCTGGAGACAGTGAGTAAAGAACCCCTTCTCTGTTTATCCCCCTTGGTGAGGCCATCTCTTTTTACCGGTTCCTAACTAATAATCACCACTACACACCATCCACAAGTATCTGTACCCTGCTGCCTTTTCCCAATAAAGTGGAGGAAATATTACAGGACTTGGAGTGATTTAAAAGGGAACTGTGTTAATGCTATCGGGAGCCATTCATACCAACGTGACCCTCGCTTCAGAATAGTAAAAAGAGGACCGTGTGCCTTGGGAAATACACACAGAGCAGCTGTTACCCACAGCCTTTATGCTAAAGAAACAAGCAAGCAGCTTACATAGCAAATAAACAGCAGTCTCTCACCACATTGCACAAGCACGTTGCTACACATAGCCACAAGCCTCTACACAGCAAACTACCACAGCTTTATGCAAAGACAGTGAGCAGCCTTAGGTTAAGGTCCCGTTGCACGCGTCCGCACGGCTGGCTTGCTTGCCGGCGGCGCGTGCAACTCGCTGTACCGCGATCTGCGGTCTACAGGATACTTTTCTCGGAGCGGGGGGGGGCGTGGCCAAACGGGTCGGGGGGGCGCGGCCATGACGTGAGGGGGCGCGGCCATGACGTGAGGGGCCGGAGCGGGAGGTGGGCGGGAGTGGGAGGATTGACAGGGAGGGGGGGGGCGTGGCTTGAGCGGAGGGACCCGCTACTCTTCCCCCCCCTCCCTCCACGGGCTGCCACGGGCTGCAGGTAAGTAAAAAAAACACACACACGCAGGCACTCATACATACACATACACACACACACACACACACACACACACACAGAGACAGGCACGCACGCACAGACAGAGACAGGCACGCACACAGACAGGCACACACACACACACAGGCAGGCACTCACGCACTCAAACACACACACAGACAGGCACTCACGCTGCTTTCACTCCACACTCCTCCCCGCTCCCCGAAGCCTCTCCTCCTCCCGCAGCCTCCCCTCCTCCCGCAGCCTCACCTCCCCATTGGCTCACAGCCACACCACGTGACGCGTCAACGCTAGGAAACACCATTCTGTTGTGTCTCCTAGCGGCTGACGCGCCACAGCGTGTAGTCAGCTGTGCAGCCAGGGGGGACCGGGACCGGCTCGCGAGGATTCCCCTGCTGGTGGGGACCTCGCTACATTGCCGCCCGCGCCAACGAGCGCAGCGGGTCCCAGGCCTTAATTTGCTAATACTACACAAAGGAAGCACCAAGTAGCTAAAACTGCATACAGTCTGCAGCTTTCACAGACAACCAGTAGCTCAAACTGCACAGCAGCCTTGCCACAAACAGTGCTTCTCTCACAACTCCTAACTGCCTTTTTCTCTGTCTGAGTCCACCCGCTGCTCAGCCCCACAGTGAGGAGCCAACGGACACCTGTAAGTACAGCTACCCCAACGCTGCACGCTGCAGGACACCGCTCGGCATCATCTGAGACAGACGCCCATCGCTGACAAGGTAAAAGACCGCACGCCACACGCACTGGCAAAGGCCTACACACACCTACAGCATGGCACAACTCAGAGCCTCACCAGACATCACGCAGGAAAGCGATCTCTCAGACACAGAGACCGCTGCGCAGCTGCAACAGGCGCAAGGTCCAAACGGACAATCACACTGACACAAAAGGGCCGCGAAAAATATGAGACTGACATTGAAGCGCACCGCGCTAAATTGGAGTTGGCCTGGGAAACAACCGCACTTGGGGTAATCAATGTCGCCGGCGCTGGCAATTCTGTGCAACAGCTCGAGCAGGCAATAACTCAATTAAAGATAGATCACGCACGCTACCAAGAGCTGTCAGAGGCATACGTCACTTACCTGGCCAGGGCTAACACCGGTGAAAGCCTGCAAGAAAGGGACTTACAGCTCAATATTGACTTGACACGTGACAGCCGCGTGCGAACCTCTATCACGGAAGCTGAGAGTAAGATGAAAGACCTTTTGCTGGAAACCGCATCACAGCGCTCAAGCACATCCAGGCATTCATCAAGGCCAGCAAGATCAGCGCAGTCTAACGCGTCCAGCGCAAGCACAAACGCTACCAAGGCGCGAGCCGCCGCAGAGGCCGCACGTGCCAGGGCCGAATATAGTCGCAGAGAGGCAGCCGTAAGGGCAGAAAAAGCGCGCATAGAAGAGGAGGAGCAGAATGCCACTGCTACCGCTGCCGCCGCAAATGCCGCCGCCGCTGCTACCGCTGCCGCCGCTGCCAATGCCGCCACTGCGCGTAGGAAAGCCGAATTTGATGCGGAACTAGAGGCGCTTAATCAAGAGAAGGAAGCCGCCGCCGCCATAGCCCAAGCTGAAGTCCTAGAAGCAGCCGCGCAACAGGATGGCGGGGAGCAACCCTACAGACGGATTGCCTCAGAGGATCCAGTCCAACGCACTGAAGACTACGTCAGGAGCCTCTTCAGCGTGAACACCAGCGCACCATCTCAACACGGATGGAGCGACTCCACAGATACCGAAGACCTGCTAGGACCACGAGGAGAAGACGCTGCTCCATCAATGGCACATGCTGCCTGGGATAGCCACAGCCGCAACAGTGATCCACACGCCAGCGCGCACACGGATGCACCACAACAGGCTCGCAATCCAGGTACACCCACGCAGGAGAAAACAGCCCCTCACACTGGCCAGCAGTCATCACGCGCCATGCCAAGGAAGAGGCGACCGCAGGGACCCTCCCAGCAACTACTTCAGAACGGGACAAACGCGCCGATGTCTCAGGTCTGACAGACAGCCAAGTACATGATCCGGCGCGACTTGGTGCACGCAGGACTCATCAGCTTCGACGACCGCCCTGAGAACTACCGGACGTGGAAGTTCACGTTCAAAGACGCAATCGACAGCTTGGACTTCTCAGCAAGGGAAGAGCTCAACCTGTTAGTCAAGTGCCTGGGGAACATATCCAGGGAGCAAGCGCAGAGACTTCAGACGGCAAACGCGCATCAACCCCAAGTGGGTCTTGACCTAGTGTGGGAAAGGCTAGAAGAGTCCTATGGCAGCCCCGAAGCAGTCGAGGATTCACTCTTCAAAAGAATCGAGAGCTTCCCCAAGATCACGAATAAAGACTACTCGAAGTTACGAGATCTTGGAGACCTGCTGCAAGAACTGGAGTTCGCAAGGAAAGACCATTCCTTAATAGGTCTCAACGCCCTAGATTCAGCTCGTGGAGTGAGACCCATCCTGGAGAAGCTACCCTTCAACCTCCAAGAAAGGTGGCTTTCACAAGGTTCCAAATACAAAAGGGAGAAGCAGGTTGTCTTCCCCCCATTCTCATTCTTTGTGAGCTTCATCCGCGAAGCGGCAAGGACAAGAAATGACCCCAGCTTCATCTTAGGGGCGCAAACCACATCCAGCGCCAGCCACCCGAGGAACGAAAGGTCAACAGCAAGGTACAAGGACTCCAGAACACCCATCTCGGTCCACAGGACGGACGTGCCCCCTACGACCCACGCGAGTCCCAGCCAGACGGCCGACAGGGACAAAAAACCAAGGGACCTTAACAAAGAATGCCCTATCCACAAAAGGCCGCATCCACTTAACAAGTGCTTCGGATTCAGGATGAAACCCATAGAGGAGCGAAAGAACCTACTCAGGGAATGGGGAGCCTGTTTCAAATGTTGTGCTTCCACAACTCATTTATTCAAGGACTGCAAAGAAGCTATGAAATGCACAGAGTGCGATAGCGACAGGCACATAGCCGCTCTACACCCGGAAGCTATGAAGCCCAAAGCAAGCAAAGCCCCTAACCCTCCGACAAAGCAGGGCGGGGAGGAAGAAGTGGGAGACACACCTCCCCCCCCCCCCCCCCGACGTCAGTAGCATCCAAATGCACAGAAGTATGCGGAGAAGGAAACGACGGTAGATCTTGCTCTAAAATATGTCTGATAGCAGTGCACCCAGAGGGACAACCCCAAAGAGCCAAACGGATGTATGCAATCATCGACGACCAGAGCAACCGATCGCTGGTCAGGTCAGAATTCTTCGATATGTTCGACATACAAGACAGTACTTCTCCTTACACTCTCAGAACGTGCGCAGGGCGAATGGAGACTACAGGGAGAAGAGTGAATGGCTACACCATATGCTCAATAGACAGCAAAGTGAGCATGCCCCTTCCCACACTCATCGAGTGCAATCACATGGCAGAAGATAGGACTGAGATCCCCACGCCAGACGTGGCGCGACACCATCCCCATCTAAAAACCATTGCCGATCATATCCCACCACTAGACGAAGATGCCCAGATCCTGCTGCTACTTGGCAGAGACATCATGAGAGCACACAAGATCCGCGAACAGCGAAATCGGGACCACAACGGCCCAAGCGCTCAAAGGCTCGATCTAGGATGGGTGGTAGTTGGAGAAGTATGCATAGACAGGATACGAGGACCCGACAACGTAGGTACGGACGAACTTGTTGGAGAACGGTCGTATATCCCACTTCAAACCGTGTCCGAACCACTTTCAGGTCCACGAGAAGCCCGAGACCAAAAGGAACTATGGAGACGCGCCTGGGGCAAGAAAATACCCCAACAACCTAGGGAGTACAGTGTTCCAGACCACAAAGGACGACGACAAACAGGCGCCATCAATGGAAGACAAAGAATTCTTGAGGTTGATGGATAAGGAGCTCTTCAAGGACGAATTGGGCAGTTGGGTGGCCCCACTACCTTTCCGCTCGCCAAGAAGACGCCTCCCAAACAACAGAGACCATGCTATGTCTAGGCTCGCTTCGCTCCGCCGTAACCTACAAAGGAAACCGGAGACCAAGGAACACTTTGTGGCCTTCATGCAAAAAATCTTCCACAGTGGCCATGCAGAGTCGGCGCCCCCACTGAAAGAAGGCGAAGAATGCTGGTACCTCCCGTCGTTTGGCGTCTACCACCCCCAGAAACCTGGCCAAATCCGAGTGGTATTCGACTCCAGCGCTCAGCATCAGGGAGTCTCCCTAAACGATGTTCTCCTCACCGGGCCGGATCTGACAAACAGTCTTCTGGGAGTGCTGATCCGCTTCCGCAAGGAACCTATCGCCGTAACCGCAGACATTCAACAGATGTTCCACTGCTTCCTTGTGCGAGAAGACAACCGTAACTACCTAAGATTCCTGTGGTACCAAGATGACGACATACACTGGCGACACACTTTATTCGAGCTCGGCTAGTCCCACGAATTCGGGTATACCCGGGTGTATTGAGGTTTGTGACTGTTTTCTGCCCGAGTGCATTGAGGTATTTTCCAGGCAGGGATTGAAGCATTTTATTCCCGCTGGCTGCAATACTGCACAGTATATATATATACTGCACAGTATATATATATACTGCATTACAATTCATGAATTTATGCCATCTGGTAGACACGCGAAGCATTGCAGCCTATTAAATCCTAATCATTATCATTTAAAAGATCAGCCGCCCGTCAGCCAGGCATGAACCCAGGCTGGGAAGGCAAACGCAACGGGGCTTGTCAGAGGTGAGGAGCGGCGCATTCCAGGTATCTGCCAGGTACATACTGGGTATTTGCTCGAATAAAGTGTGTCGGTGCAGTAGAAAAGGAAATCACGGAGTACCGCATGAAAGTACATGTCTTCGGGAACAGCCCATCACCTGCAGTCGCAGCCTACGGCCTCAGAAGAACGGCCCAAGACGGAGAAGCAGAGTTCGGGAAAGACGCCAGGAGCTTCGTCGAAAGAGACTTCTATGTGGACGACGGATTAAAATCAGTTCCCACTGAAGAAGAAGCTGTAGATCTACTCAAGAGGACACAAAAGATGTTAGCAAAGGCCAACCTAAGGTTGCACAAAATAGCTTCCAACAATGCCACAGTGATGAAGGCGTTCCACGCAGATGATCAAGCACCAGATCTCAAGAATTTGGATCTGGGGACCGACACGCCTCCCATACAGCGGAGCCAGGGGATAAGATGGAATCTTAAAACAGACACCTTTACGTTCCAGGTAGCCATCGAAGAAAAACCCTTCACACGTCGCGGAGTCCTGTCCACCGTTAACAGTCTCTACGACCCGCTAGGATTCGTGGCTCCTGTCACTATACAAGGGAAGTCTCTCCTCAGAGAAATGTCCTTCGAAAAACAGGAATGGGACACCCCACTACCTCCAGAAAAACGGAAAGAGTGGGAAACGTGGAAACACTCCTTGAAGGCCCTCGAGCAACTTCAAATCCCACGCCCCTATTCACCTATATCTCTCACCGCCGCACACAGCAAAGAGCTTTGCGTGTTCTCAGATGCCTCCACCAAAGCTATAGCAGCGGTGGCCTACCTAAAAACCACGGACGTGGATGGAAGTTGCCACATCAGGTTCATCCTTGGCAAAGCTAAGCTGGCGCCACAACCCGACCATACTATACCCAGACTAGAGCTGTGTGGTGCAGTGTTAGCAGTAGAACTGGCGGAGCTTATCGAGAATGAGATGGACAGCAAACCAGATGCCGTCAAACTCTACACAGATAGCAAGGTGGTGCTGGGATACATATACAACAAGAAGAGGAGATTCTACGTATACGTAGCTAACCGTGTAGAAAGAATCAGGAAATCAACTCAACCAGAACAATGGCACCACATGCCCACAGAACAAAATCCCGCAGATCATGCCACCAGATCAGTACCCGCATCTCAACTGCAGAATACGTCGTGGCTCACAGGACCAACGTTTCTTGCGCAGCCTGCGGAAACGCTACCAACCCCAGTTGGCGATTTTGAACTCGTGGATCCCGAAAAGGATACGGAGATAAGGCCCCCACAAGTATCCGTGGTACTCACCAATGTATCGCACAAAAACGCATTCGGATCACACCGATTCCAACGCTTCTCAAGATGGACGGCCCTTCTGCGAGCAGTAGCCCATCTCGGGCATATAGCCTCCACCTTCCGCCAGACATCAGATGGTAAAACTACCGGCTGCCACGGCTGGCACATCTGCAAAGAGCTGCGCACCGTAGAGGAAATTACAAAGGCTAAGGAAACTGTTCTCGGTCATGTTCAAAGAGAAACGTATGCGGAAGAGATCAATTGCATTCGCGGAAAGAAGAGTGTTCACAAAAACAGTCCACTTTGGAAGTTGAATCCCTTCATCGACAACGACGGCCTCATGAGAGTAGGAGGCCGCCTCAATAAGTCCCAACTGAGCAGGGAGGAAAGCAACCCTCTCATCATCCCTGGCCGGCATCACATCGCCACTTTGTTGGTGCGCCACTACCACGAACAAGTCATGCATCAGGGACGACACTTCACCGAAGGCGCTATTAGGGCGGCGGGCATTTGGGTCGTTGGCATGAAAAGGTGCGTGGCCAGTAATCTCCACAAATGTGTTAGGTGCCGAATGCTGAGAGGCAAAAGCCAAGACCAAAGGATGGCGGATCTACCTGTCGACAGACTTAATACAGAACCCCCCTTTACCTATGTAGGACTCGATGTATTTGGGCCCTGGATGATCATCTCACGTAGAACTAGAGGCGGGCTAGCAAACAGCAAACGATGGGCGGTACTCTTCACCTGCATGAGCACACGAGCTATACACATCGAGGTTATAGAATCTATGGATGCTTCAAGCTTCATAAATGCCCTCAGAAGGTTCTTTGCCGTCAGAGGACCAGTTAAACAAATACGCTCCGATTGTGGTACCAATTTCGTTGGAGCATGCAAGGAATTACAAATAAACACTAAGGACAATAGAGACAATAGTATCCAAAGATACCTGCGCGACCAAGAGTGCCGTGGACTTTTAAGAGACATTGTGGTGCGTCAAGCTAACCAAGAGCTGAGCACCCACCTGGCTTCCCTTACTGGAAGGCCTGGCCAAAGGACTTTGATGCCAGTGGTACAGGCCGGTATCACATTGCTATGGAAATATGGACCTTTGCAGTATATCGTTATGTTGTATGTATTGCACATATGTTCCACATAGCTTGTTATATAGTGGTATCTACAGATACCAGACGGGGAGTGTTATGGAACAAGAGCCACATTTCTGACTCACCCCCCTCTCTCCTTTGCAGTTTCTGCCTGTCAGATTTTATTCCCAGCTGCATGGAGTCTGCAGACACATACTGTGCCTGTGTGGCTTGCAACAATGTTGCATTCCTTGCCTGCGAGCACGACATCAGTGAGCTGCTACAGCAGTTTCTGAGATCCTCACCAGAATGGGATAGTCTGCCCCCCCTCCTGTTTGTTCAGACATGGTCTGCCCCTAGACTATTCCTTTACCCACACTGCACCTCACTTCCTTTTTCCACCCTGGAGACAGTGAGTAAAGAACCCCTTCTCTGTTTATCCCCCTTGGTGAGGCCATCTCTTTTTACCGGTTCCTAATTAATAATCACCACTACACACCATCCAAAAGTATCTGTACCCTGCTGCCTTTTCCCAATAAAGTGGAGGAAATATTACAGGACTTGGAGTGATTTAAAAGGGAACTGTGTTAATGCTATCGGGAGCCATTCATACCAAACGTGACCCTGGCTTCATAATAGTGTCACCAGGATCAGTAAGGGAGTGTGGCAGGGAGACACCAGGTCACCAGGATCAGTTAGGGAGTGCGGCAGGGAGACACCAGGTCACCAGGATCAGTAAGGGAGTGTGGCAGGGAGACACCGTGTCACCAGGATCAGTAAGGGAGTGCGGCAGGGAGACACCAGGTCACCAGGATCAGTAAGGGAGTGTGGCAGGGAGACACCAGGTCACCAGGATCAGTTAGGGAGTGCGGCAGGGAGACACCAGGTCACCAGGATCAGTAAGGTAGAAACGATACACATGTATATCCTTTCAGGTGCATCAGAATGAGTAAAGTAACCGTTGCATAATGTATTTAGACCTTAGTTATCAGATGGCAACTGGCCCAGCTCTGGGCACCAATGGTTGCTTTAAAACTCACGGTTTAGGAGAGTGAACGCCGTGGATTGAATCTTCCGTAGCAGTGATGTAAATGTAGCACCGCCAACCCTTTCGTGACTGGAGCGTCACGTGGGGCGGTCAAGTGACCGGCGGTGATCTCCTCCGGTGTAGATGAGGTGGGGAAATGCCCGATATCGTGCCTCAGGTAAGCTGCTTGTTGTGGATGTGGCACCGCTACTCCCGGCGTGATTGCGGCATCGCGCACGGCTGTCTCCTGACCAGCGGTGATCTCCTCCGTGTGCACTGGTTACCCGGCGTGCATGACGGCAGTAGACAGCAAGGAAATTCCTCCAGCAGCAGGAAGGGTAGCGCAGCACAGCCGTAGACAGACAGGGTGTAGACGTAGGTGGTGACTAAAAAAAGTTTTATTTAAACAGACATGTGTAGCTGATGGATCCTCTGACGCGTAGTGCGGCAGGGAGTCACCAGGATCAGTAAGGGAGTGCGGCAGGGAGTCACCAGGATCAGTAAGGTAGTGCGGCAGGGAGTCACCAGGATCAGTAAGGGAGTGCGGCAGGGAGTCACCAGGATCAGTAAGGTAGTGCGGCAGGGAGTCACCAGGATCAGTAAGGGAGTGCGGCAGGGAGTCACCAGGATCAGTAAGGTAGTGCGGCAGGGAGTCACCAGGATCAGTAAGGGAGTGCGGCAGGGAGATACCAGGTCACCAGGATCAGCAAGGGAGTGTGGCAGGGAGTCACCGTGTCACCAGGATCAGTAAGGGAGTGTGGCAGGGAGACACCAGGTCACCAGGATCAGTTAGGGAGTGCGGCAGGGAGATACCAGGTCACCAGGATCAGTTAGGGAGTGCGGCAGGGAGACACCGTGTCACCAGGATCAGTATGGGAGTGCGGCAGGGAGACACCAGGTCACCAGGATCAGTAAGGGAGTGTGGCAGGGAGACACCAGGTCACCAGGATCAGTAAGGGAGTGTGGCAGGGAGATACCGTGTCACCAGGATCAGTAAGGGAGTGTGGCAGGGAGACACCAGGTCACCAGGATCAGTAAGGGAGTGTGGCAGGGAGACCCCGTGTCACCAGGATCAGTAAGGGAGTACGGCAGGGAGATACCAGGTCACCAGGATCAGTAAGGGAGTGCGGCAGGGAGACACCAGGATCAGTAAGGGAGTGTGGCAGGGAGACACCGTGTCACCAGGATCAGTAAGGGAGTGTGGCAGGGAGACACCAGGATCAGTAAGGGAGTGTGGCAGGGAGACACCAGGATCAGTAAGGGAGTGTGGCAGGGAGACACCAGGTCACCAGGATCAGAAAGGGAGTGCGGCAGGGAGTCACCAGGATCAGTAAGGTAGTGCGGCAGGGAGTCACCAGGATCAGTAAGGGAGTGCGGCAGGGAGATACCAGGTCACCAGGATCAGCAAGGGAGTGTGGCAGGGAGTCACCGTGTCACCAGGATCAGTAAGGGAGTGTGGCAGGGAGACACCAGGTCACCAGGATCAGTTAGGGAGTGCGGCAGGGAGATACCAGGTCACCAGGATCAGTTAGGGAGTGCGGCAGGGAGACACCGTGTCACCAGGATCAGTATGGGAGTGCGGCAGGGAGACACCAGGTCACCAGGATCAGTAAGGGAGTGTGGCAGGGAGACACCAGGTCACCAGGATCAGTAAGGGAGTGTGGCAGGGAGATACCGTGTCACCAGGATCAGTAAGGGAGTGTGGCAGGGAGACACCAGGTCACCAGGATCAGTAAGGGAGTGTGGCAGGGAGACCCCGTGTCACCAGGATCAGTAAGGGAGTACGGCAGGGAGATACCAGGTCACCAGGATCAGTAAGGGAGTGCGGCAGGGAGACACCAGGATCAGTAAGGGAGTGTGGCAGGGAGACACCGTGTCACCAGGATCAGTAAGGGAGTGTGGCAGGGAGACACCAGGATCAGTAAGGGAGTGTGGCAGGGAGACACCAGGACACCAGGATCAGAAAGGGAGTGCGGCAGGGAGTCACCAGGATCAGTAAGGGAGTGCGGCAGGGAGATACCAGGTCACCAGGATCAGTTAGGGAGTGCGGCAGGGAGACACCGTGTCACCAGGATCAGTATGGGAGTGCGGCAGGGAGACACCAGGTCACCAGGATCAGTAAGGGAGTGCGGCAGGGAGATACCAGGTCACCAGGATCAGTATGGGAGTGCGGCAGGGAGATACCAGGTCACCAGGATCAGTAAGGGAGTGTGGCAGGGAGACACCAGGTCACCAGGATCAGTAAGGGAGTGCGGCAGGGAGACACCAGGTCACCAATCTTTTCATGGCAGCACAAGGATTGTTCAAGATATTGAATTGGTGAAAAGTAGAAATCAAAATCAACGTTGAATATTTGACTCACCTACGATTTGCAGGTGACACTGTTATTTTTGCCACAACTCCAGAAGACCACCAGCAACAAATCAGAGAACTCGCTAAAGCAAGAAAGAATGTGGCCTCCATATGAGTCTCAGCAAAACCAAAGGGATGTTCAACAAATGTGTCAACTCAACAAAGATCGAAATAAGTGGAATAGAACTAAAAGTCAAAGACTATCTCCACCTTGGCCGGCGAGTTACAATGGATGGGAACCTTAAGAATGAAATCAGTAGGATAATGAAGATGGGATGGAGGCATTTGAAAGAAACAAGACAATCTGACAAGGGAACCTTCCATGGTGCCTCACGAGAGAGGTGTTCGACCCGTGTATCCTGCCTGCGCTCACGTTTGTATATAAAATGTCAAACAACTCAAAGAACTATGGAGAGATGCTTGCTGGGTACTACCTGAAGAAACTGAAAAAAAGATTGATTGAGTTTGGAACCAAACAAATGTCTGTGACATCATCATAAGGGGGAAGGAATTAAAATGGTGGTGGCCTGGAGATATCACAAGAGAGAGAGAGATTTCTGCATAAATCCTACAACATACAGTATATATATATATATATATATATATATATATACAGTGTTCGACAAACCTATACATTTGCTCGCCCCGGGCGAGTGGATTTAACCCCCGGGCGAGTAAATATTGGCCCAAGCAGCACACGTTTGGTACTAGGTGGCGAGTAGATTTTTTTGTGTGGCGAGTAGATTTTTTGGTGATTTGTCAACCACTGTATATATATATATATATATATATATATATATATATATATATATATATATTTATAAAATGTTTTACCAGGAAGTAATACATTGAGAGTTACCTCTCGTTTTCAAGTATGTTCTGGGTATAGAGTTAAAATGACAAATAATACATGGTTACAAATACATCGTTACATAAGTGAACAGGGTTTACATTATATTAGGGTGACCATACGTCCCGGTTTTGCCGGGACAGTCCCGTTTTTTTCAGTACTGTCCCAGTTGCTGGTCCGTCCCGGAAATGTCCCGGGTTTTCTCTATGGTCCCTGTAGACGGACGGTCACAGAGGTACACAATTGGAGACTTTATAAGGTGAAATTATAACGAGGCTTTATTGTGCCTTTTCCTTAACATCAGGAAACCATCCAAACAAGGGGGAAACACAGCTTCTATTCACTTGGGAGTATTGCTAGTGAAATAATATGCAAATCACAACTTCCTTAGTTAAGCATGTCTCCCAGCCCCAAACACATAGCATGAAATGAACAGATATAAAAAGTCTTGTAATAAAAGTCTTATCTGTTCCTTGTAGTTTGGAGGGAAAATCTTCTCTGTCCCTGGTTGCTACCTTTTCTTCAGGGTTTGTCAGCATTCAGGTTTAGAAGCTTCCCCTGTGTCTTGGAAGCAGCTCTGCTGTGTCTTCTGGCAGAGCTCAAGATATGGTCAACTCCAGAGATCTGTGTTCTCTTGGTCAGTCTCTCCTGGGAGACTCAAGAACCTCTGCTCTGTCTCCAAAGTTCAGCTCCCACGTGAGCTAAGGAGTCACTTCCTGTCTCAAAGGCAGGCTTTTTCTACCACCTGTAATCAGGCAGGTGGTGTTAGTTAATTTGCTACCAGCAGTTAACCACTACACTGCTTGATTAGAGGCACATTTGTGAACAGGGATAAGTCCCCTGTTACAGTCCCGTTTTTTAGCCTGTCAGCGCGGAGGTGCGCCGGCGGCGAGGAGGATGCGGCAGCCCGGCCGGTGAGTATTTTCTGCCGTCTGGCCGCAGGGGTTTGGATGGAGGATGCGGGGGCGGGGCTTTGAATGCCGGCCACGGGGAATTGGCTGAAGGTTGGAGGATGCCGGGGGGCGGGGCTTTGTCAAAAAAAGCAGTCGCAGTGGCGACCGCCTAGCTGCCTGCTCTCCCGGTACTCCCTCCCCCGGCACTCCAGCCCCTCCGGCCCTTCCCCGGCACTCCAGCCCTTCCCCGGCAATCCATCCCTCCCTCAGGTCCCGGCACTTCGGCCCTCCCCCCGGTCCCCGGCTCTCCCTCCCTCTGGTCCCGGCACTCCGGCCTTCCCCCCAGCACTCCGTCCCTCCCCCCAGTCCCCGGCTCTCCCTCCGGACTGGCACCCCAGCCACTCGCTAGCAGCGCTGCTAGTGAGCGCGTGCCACAGCTTGCCGCCTCCTACCTGAATCCGCAGCCGCCTGCGCAAAACCCCAGCCGCCTGAGGTAGGCATATGGGGGGAGATGCAGTGGGGGGAGAGACATGGGAGATGCAGTGGGGGGAGACAAGGGAGATGCAGTGGGGAGAGATGCAGTGGAGGGAGATGCAGGGGGGGGGCATGGGAGATGTAGGGGGACATGGGAGATGCAGGGTGGAGGACATGGGAGACACAAGGGGGGAGATGCAGGGGAGGAGATGCAGGGGAGGAGATGCGGGGAGGATGTGGGGGAGATGCAGGGGAGAGGCATGTGAGATGCAGGGGGGGAGACATGGGAGATGCAGGGGGGAGATGCAGGGGGGGAGACATGGGAGATGCAGGGGGGAGATGCAGGGGGGAGGTGGGGGAGATGCAGGGGGAGGCATGGGAGATGCAGGGGGAGACATGGGAGATGCAGGGGGGAGACATGGGAGATGCAGGGGGGGAGACATGGGAGATGCAGGGGGTGAGACATGGGAAATGCAGGGGGGGAGACATGGGAGATGCAGGGGGAGATGCAGGGGGGGAGACATGGGAGATGCAGGGGGGAGATGCAGGGGGGGGGCGATGCAGGGGGGGGCAATGCAGGGGGGAGATGCAGGGGGAGATGCAGGGGGGGGAGGTTGGTGAGATGCAGGGGGGGAGATGCAGGGGGCGGCATGGGAGATGCAGGGGGGAGACATGGGAGATGCAGGGGGGAGATGCAGGGGGGGGAGATGCAGGGGGGAGACATGGGAAATGCAGGAGGGGAGATGCAGGGGGGAGACATGGGAGATGCAGGGGGGGAGACATGGGAGATGCAGGGGGGAGATGCAGGGGGGGAGATGTAGGGAGGAGATGCAGGGGGGAGACATGGGAGATGCAGGGGGAGATGCAGGGGGGGAGACATGGGAAATGCAGGGGGGGAGATGCAGGGGGGGAGACATGGGAGATGCAGGGGGGGGAGATGCAGGGGGGAGACATGGGAGATGCAGGGGGGAGATGTAGGGGGGGAGATGCAGGGAGAGACATGGGAGATGCAGGGGGGAGATGCAGGGGGGAGATATGTTCACAAGTAATCTTTTTATTTGATATATATTATGCACAGAAGAATCGTCACTCACAAGATTTTCATAAAGGCAAACGTGAATTTATTGAATTGACGTTTCGGTCTCTCCAACCTTTCTCAAGACGCTAGTCATCGATTTAATAAATTCACGTTTGCCTTGATGAATCCTGTGAATGCCAACTCCTCTGCGAATATATTGTGTCTACAATTCTTTGGCGCATCCAGGCAGATAGCCGTTGAAGCAGGAGTGCCGCTGCTTAATATTTATATATATATATGTGTATATATATATATATACTGTATATATATATATATACTGTATATATCGCCTAACTCCTGGATGTATTTTCAGGTCTCCATGAGTCAGACATCTGCTCCCCTCCTGTATCTGCGCTTCACAGATAGAAGCAGGATACAGCTGCACAACTGGAGAGAAACACAGACCAGACGTGTGCATGTGCGTGTGTGTTTGTGCGTGTGTGTTTGTGCGTGTGTGTCACACACTTGTCTGGTCTGATAAACTAATGCCTGTTATATATTATTACTTTACACTAAGGAACTTGGTGCTCTCAGTTTTCCTTCCTAATGCTTAAGGAATTTTATTTCAGTTTTTTACCAGTTTGTTATTGCGCTGAATCCCAGATAGCGCAATGCGTCATTCATTTAACCCTTTCGGCACTTTCACATATTTCCGTAAGCTCGGCCCACAGGACAATAAGAAATAATATACATTTAGTGCAGGTGCCGGCTGAGACGGAGATCACCGGGACGGGGTGAGCCGGAGATCACCGGGACGGGGTGAGCCGGAGATCACCGGGACGGGGTGAGCCGGAGATCACCGGGACGGGGTGAGACGGAGATCACCGGGACGGGGTGAGACGGAGATCACCGGGACGGGGTGAGACGGAGATCACCGGGACGGGGTGAGACGGAGATCACCGGGACGGGGTGAGCCGGAGATCACCGGGACGGGGTGAGCCGGAGATCACCGGGACGGGGTGAGCCGGAGATCACCGGGACGGGGTGAGCCGGCGCAATCATTTTGTTATCCGAAGATGCAACTAAACGTTATTAGACTAAGGATCAAAATGTAGAATTTCCCTAATAAATTGCAGCCAGTGTGGGAGGAGGGCGGGGTTTGTGTGTATTTGGGAGGAGGGCGGGGTTTGTGTGTATTTGGGAGGAGGGCGGGGGGTTTGTGTATTTGGGAGGAGGGCGGGGTTTGTGTGTATTTGGGAGGAGGGCGGGGTTTGTGTGTATTTGGGAGGAGGGCGGGGTTTGTGTATTTGGGAGGAGGGCGGGGTTTGTGTGTATTTGGGAGGAGGGCGGGGTTTGTGTGTATTTGGGAGGAGGGCGGGATTTGTGTATTTGGGAGGAGGGCGGGGTTTGTGTGTATTTGGGAGGAGGGCGGGGTTTGTGTGTATTTGGGAGGAGGGCGGGGTTTGTGTGTATTTGGGAGGAGGGCGGGGTTTGTGTGTATTTGGGAGGAGGGCGGGGTTTGTGTGTATTTGGGAGGAGGGCGGGGTTTGTGTGTATTTGGGAGGAGGGCGGGGTTTGTGTATTTGGGAGGAGTGCGGGGTTTGTGTATTTGGGAGGAGCGCTGAATTTGTGTATTTGGGAGGGGAGCGACGGGTTTGTGTATTTGGGAGGAGGGCGGGGTTTGTGTATTTTGGAGGAGGGCGGGGTTTGTGTATTTGGGAGGAGGGCGGGGTTTGTGTATTTGGGAGGAGGGCAGGGTTTGTGTATTTGGGAGGAGGGCGGGTTTGTGTATTTGGGAGGAGCGACGGGTTTGTGTATTTGGGAGGAGGGCGGGGTTTGTGTATTTGGGAGGAGGGCAGGGTTTGTGTATTTGGGAGGAGGGCAGGGTTTGTGTATTTGGGAGGAGGGCAGGGTTTGTGTATTTGGGAGGAGGGCAGGGTTTGTGTATTTGGGAGGAGGGCAGGGTTTGTGTATTTGGGAGGAGGGCGGGTTTGTGTATTTGGGAGGAGCGCGGGGTTTGTGTGTTTTTGGGAGGAGGGCAGGGTTTGTGTATTTGGGAGGAGGGCAGGGTTTGTGTATTTGGGAGGAGGGCGGGTTTGTGTATTTGGGAGGAGGGCGGGGTTTGTGTGTATTTGGGAGGAGGGCGGGGTTTGTGTGTATTTGGGAGGAGGGCGGGGTTTGTGTGTATTTGGGAGGAGGGCGGGGTTTGTGTGTATTTGGGAGGAGGGCGGGGTTTGTGTGTATTTGGGAGGAGGGCGGGGTTTGTGTGTATTTGGGAGGAGGGCGGGGTTTGTGTGTATTTGGGAGGAGGGCGGGGTTTGTGTGTATTTGGGAGGAGGGCGGGGTTTGTGTGTATTTGGGAGGAGGGCGGGGTTTGTGTGTATTTGGGAGGAGGGCGGGGTTTGTGTGTATTTGGGAGGAGGGCGGGGTTTGTGTGTATTTGGGAGGAGGGCGGGGTTTGTGTGTATTTGGGAGGAGGGCGGGGTTTGTGTGTATTTGGGAGGAGGGCGGGGTTTGTGTATTTGGGAGGAGCGCGGGGTTTGTGTATTTGGGAGGAGCGCTGAGTTTGTGTATTTGGGAGGGGAGCGACGGGTTTGTGTATTTGGGAGGAGGGCGGGGTTTGTGTATTTTGGAGGAGGGCGGGGTTTGTGTATTTGGGAGGAGGGCAGGGTTTGTGTATTTGGGAGGAGGGCGGGTTTGTGTATTTGGGAGGAGCGCGGAGTTTGTGTATTTGGGAGGAGGGCGGGGTTTGTGTATTTGGGAGGAGGGCGGGGTTTGTGTATTTGGGAGGAGGGCGGGGTTTGTGTATTTGGGAGGAGGGCAGGGTTTGTGTATTTGGGAGGAGGGCGGGGTTTGTGTATTTGGGAGGAGGGCGGGGTTTGTGTATTTGGGAGGAGGGCGGGGTTTGTGTATTTGGGAGGAGGGCGGGGTTTGTTTATTTGGGAGGAGGGCGGGGTTTGTGTATTTGGGAGGAGGGCGTGGTTTGTGTATTTGGGAGGAGCGCGGGGTTTGTGTATTTGGGAGGAGGGCGGGGTTTGTGTATTTGGGAGGAGGGCGGGGTTTGTGTATTTGGGAGGAGGGCGGGGTTTGTGTATTTGGGAGGAGGGCGGGGTTTGTGTATTTGGGAGGAGGGCGGGGTTTGTGTATTTGGGAGGAGGGCGGGGTTTGTGTATTTGGGAGGAGGGCGGGGTTTGTGTATTTGGGAGGAGGGCGGGGTTTGTGTATTTGGGAGGAGGGCGGGGTTTGTGTATTTGGGAGGAGGACGGGGTTTGTGTATTTGGGAGAAGGGCGGGGTTTGGGTATTTGGGAGGGGCGCAGGTTTTGTGTCTTTGGGAGGAGGGCGGGGTTTGTGTATTTGGGAGGAGGGCGGGATTTGTGTATTTGGGAGGAGGGCGGGGTTTGTGTATTTGGGAGGAGCGCGGGGTTTGTGTGTATTTGGGAGGAGGGCGGGGTTTGTGTATTTGGGAGGAGGGCAGGGTTTGTGTATTTGGGAGGAGGGCGGGTTTGTGTATTTGGGAGGAGGGCGGGGTTTGTGTGTATTTGGGAGGAGGGCGGGGTTTGTGTGTATTTGGGAGGAGGGCGGGGTTTGTGTGTATTTGGGAGGAGGGCGGGGTTTGTGTGTATTTGGGAGGAGGGCGGGGTTTGTGTGTATTTGGGAGGAGGGCGGGGTTTGTGTGTATTTGGGAGGAGGGCGGGGTTTGTGTGTATTTGGGAGGAGGGCGGGGTTTGTGTGTATTTGGGAGGAGGGCGGGGTTTGTGTGTATTTGGGAGGAGGGCGGGGTTTGTGTGTATTTGGGAGGAGGGCGGGGTTTGTGTGTATTTGGGAGGAGGGCGGGGTTTGTGTGTATTTGGGAGGAGGGCGGGGTTTGTGTGTATTTGGGAGGAGGGCGGGGTTTGTGTGTATTTGGGAGGAGGGCGGGGTTTGTGTGTATTTGGGAGGAGGGCGGGGTTTGTGTGTATTTGGGAGGAGGGCGGGGTTTGTGTGTATTTGGGAGGAGGGCGGGGTTTGTGTGTATTTGGGAGGAGGGCGGGGTTTGTGTGTATTTGGGAGGAGGGCGGGGTTTGTGTATTTGGGAGGAGCGCGGGGTTTGTGTATTTGGGAGGAGCGCTGAGTTTGTGTATTTGGGAGGGGAGCGACGGGTTTGTGTATTTGGGAGGAGGGCGGGGTTTGTGTATTTTGGAGGAGGGCGGGGTTTGTGTATTTGGGAGGAGGGCAGGGTTTGTGTATTTGGGAGGAGGGCGGGTTTGTGTATTTGGGAGGAGCGCGGAGTTTGTGTATTTGGGAGGAGGGCGGGGTTTGTATATTTGGGAGGAGGGCGGGGTTTGTGTATTTGGGAGGAGGGCAGGGTTTGTGTATTTGGGAGGAGGGCGTGGTTTGTGTATTTGGGAGGAGGGCGGGGTTTGTGTATTTGGGAGGAGGGCGGGGTTTGTGTATTTGGGAGGAGGGCGGGGTTTGTGTATTTGGGAGGAGGGCGGGGTTTGTGTATTTGGGAGGAGGGCGGGGTTTGTGTATTTGGAGGAGGGCGGGGTTTGTGTATTTGGGAGGAGGGCGGGGTTTGTGTATTTGGGAGGAGGGCGGGGTTTGTGTATTTGGGAGGAGGGCGGGGTTTGTGTATTTGGGAGGAGGACGGGGTTTGGGTATTTGGGAGGGGCGCAGGTTTTGTGTCTTTGGGAGGAGGGCGGGGTTTGTGTATTTGGGAGGAGGGCGGGATTTGTGTATTTGGGAGGAGGGCGGGGTTAGTGTATTTGGGAGGAGCGCGGGGTTTGTGTATTTGGGAGGAGGGCGGGGTTTGTGTATTTGGGAGGAGGGCGGGTTTGTGTATTTGGGAGGAGGGTGGGGTTTGTGTATTTGGGAGGAGGGCGGAGTTTGTGTGTATTTGGGAGGAAGGCGGAGTTTGTGTGTATTTGGGAGGAGCGCGGGGTTTGTGTATTTGGGAGGAGGGCAGGGTTTGTGTGTTTGGGAGGAGGGCGGGGTCTGTGTATTTGGGAGGAGGGCGGCTTTGTGTATTTGGGAGGAGGGCGGGGTTTGTGTATTTGGGAGGAGGGCGGGGTTTGTGTATTTGGGAGGAGGGCGGGGTCTGTATTTGGGAGGAGGGCGGGGTTTGTGTATTTGGGAGGAGGGCGGGTCTGTGTATTTGGGAGGAGGGCGGGTCTGTGTATTTGGGAGGAGGGCGGGGTTTGTGTATTTGGGAGGAGGGCAGGGTTTGTGTATTTGGGAGGAGGGCGGGGTTTGTGTATTTGGTAGGAGGGCGGGGTCTGTGTATTTGGGACGAGGGCGGGGTTTGTGTATTTGGGAGGAGGGTGGGGTTTGTGTATTTGGGAGGAGGGCGGGGTTTGTGTGTTTGGGAGGAGGGCGGGTCTGTGTATTTGGGAGGAGGGCGGGGATTGTTTATTTGGGAGGAGGGCGGGGTTTGTGTATTTGGGAGGAGCGCGGGGTTGTGTATTTGGGAGCAGGGCGGGGTTTGTGTATTTGGGAGGAGGGCGGGATTTGTGTATTTGGGAGGAGGGCGGGGTTTGTGTATTTGGGAGGAGGGCGGGGTTTGTGTATTTGGGAGGAGGGCGGGGTTTGTGTATTTGGGAGGAGGGCGGGGTTTGTGTATTTGGGAGGAGGGCGGGGTTTGTGTATTTGGGAGGAGGGCGGGGTCTGTGTATTTGGGAGGAGGGCGGGCTTTGTGTATTTGTGAGGAGGGCGGGGTTTGTGTATTTGGGAGGAGGGCGGGGTTTGTGTATTTGGGAGGAGGGCGGGGTTTGTGTATTTGGGAGGAGGGCGGGGTCTGTGTATTTGGGAGGAGGGCGGGGTCTGTGTATTTGGGAGGAGGGCGGGGTTTTGTGTATTTGGGAGGAGGGCGGGGGTTTGTGTATTTGGGAGGAGGGCGGGGTTTGTGTATTTGGGAGGAGGGCGGGGTTTCTGTGTATTTGGGAGCAGGGCGGGGTTTCTGTGTATTTGGGAGGAGGGCGGGGTTTCTGTGTATTTGGGAGGAGGGCGGGGTTTCTGTGTATTTGGGAGGAGGGCGGGGTTTCTGTGTATTTGGGAGGAGGGCGGGGTTTGTGTATTTGGGAGGAGGGCGGGGTTTCTGTGTATTTGGGAGGGGCGCGGGGTTTGTGTGTATTTGGGAGGAGGGCGGGGTTTGTGTGTATTTGGGAGGAGGGCGGGGTTTGTGTGTATTTGGGAGGAGGGCGGGGTTTGTGTGTATTTGGGAGGAGGGCGGGGTTTGTGTGTATTTGGGAGGAGGGCGGGGTTTGTGTGTATTTGGGAGGAGGGCGGGGTTTGTGTGTATTTGGGAGGAGGGCGGGGTTTGTGTGTATTTGGGAGGAGGGCGGGGTTTGTGTGTATTTGGGAGGAGGGCGGGGTTTGTGTGTATTTGGGAGGAGGGCGGGGTTTGTGTATTTGGGAGGAGGGCGGGGTTTGTGTATTTGGGAGGAGGGTGGGGTTTGTGTATTTGGGAGGAGGGCGGGGTAAGTGTATTTGGGAGGAGGGCGGGGTCTGTGTGTTTGGGAGGAGGGCGGGGTCTGTGTGTTTGGGAGGAGGGCGGGGTCTGTGTATTTGGGAGGAGGGTGGGGTTTGTGTATTTGGGAGGAGGGCGGGGTGTGTGTATTTGGGAGGAGGGCGGGGTTTGTGTATTTGGGAGGAGGGCGGGATTTGTGTATTTGGGAAGAGGGCGGGGTTTGTGTATTTGGGAGGAGGGCGGGGTTTGTGTATTTGGGAGGGGCGCGGGGTTTGTGTATTTGGGAGGGGCGTGGGGTTTGTGTATTTGGGAGGAGGGCGGGGTTTGTGTATTTGGGAGGAGCGCGGGGTTTGTGTATTTGGGAGGAGGGCGGGGTCTGTGTATTTGGGAGGAGGGCGGGGTCTGTGTATTTGGGAGGAGGGCGGGGTCTGTGTGTTTGGGAGGAGCGCGGGGTTTGTGTATTTGGGAGGAGCGCGGGGTTTGTGTATTTGGGAGGAGGGCGGGGTTTGTGTATTTGGGAGGAGGGCGGGGTTTGTGTATTTGGGAGGAGGGCGGGGTTTGTGTATTTGGGAGGAGGGCGGGGTTTGTGTGTATTTGGGAGGAGGGCGGGGTTTGTGTGTATTTGGGAGGAGGGCGGGGTTTGTGTGTATTTGGGAGGAGGGCGGGGTTTGTGTGTATTTGGGAGGAGGGCGGGGTTTGTGTGTATTTGGGAGGAGGGCGGGGTTTGTGTGTATTTGGGAGGAGGGCGGGGTTTGTGTGTATTTGGGAGGAGGGCGGGGTTTGTGTGTATTTGGGAGGAGGGCGGGGTTTGTGTGTATTTGGGAGGAGGGCGGGGTTTGTGTGTATTTGGGAGGAGGGCGGGGTTTGTGTGTATTTGGGAGGAGGGCGGGGTTTGTGTGTATTTGGGAGGAGGGCGGGGTTTGTGTGTATTTGGGAGGAGGGCGGGGTTTGTGTGTATTTGGGAGGAGGGCGGGGTTTGTGTGTATTTGGGAGGAGGGCGGGGTTTGTGTGTATTTGGGAGGAGGGCTGGGTTTGTGTATTTGGGAGGAGGGCAGGGTTTGTGTATTTGGGAGGAGGGCGGGTTTGTGTATTTGGGAGGAGGGCGGGGTTTGTGTGTATTTGGGAGGAGGGCGGGGTTTGTGTGTGTAGCGGTCATGTAAAATGCCTACAGTCATCTCTCCTGCTGGCAGTAAGGCCTGGTAAGTGTGGGCATGCCAGCAGTAATCATGGAGGTTTTCCCTCACACCCTGGTGGGGTGCTCTGTGTATGGCTGGGACTGGTCACATGCTCTGACTCCATGGTTAGTGATGTCAGAGGTGTGTCAGCCTCAGAAGCTTACATAAGGCACAGCACTGTGTTCTAAAGTTAGTTGCTGTCTAGTTCAAGTTCTGCTGAGAGGAGGAGTCCTGAGTTGCTGAAAGAGTTGAGTCAGTTATGTTGTAATAACTCCATGGGAGGCTGTGTCCAGGGACCTGGCACAGGACAGTGATTCCTGCGGGAATAGTGAATCCCTGATTAGGTGACATACCTAATTAAAGGGAGCACTGGCGAGATGAGCGGCTGAAGATACTCCTTGTGGAGGGCAGTTGCCCTGCCGTGTCAATAAAGATGAGTTCAGCCAGAAACCCTCTCGTGTATCTATCAAGAATGAGTGTACAGAGAGGAGCACCACGGAGGAGTTCCTCGCCAGGATCATCCCCTTGCGGACGCAGGGACCCTGGTGAGGTGGAGGCGCTGCACTGGAACTAGGTGAGACTCAGCACACTACCTCAGCTGCCTGTCTGACGGGTCCTCCCCACACACCATCATGCGGGAGACTCAGGAGTCCTGTAGCCAGCAGGTGCACCATATGACATATCCACACTGTAATGGGGTCCGGTTAGACCACAGGGGCCAATGTGAGATTGGGTGGGTCAGGCCGGGCCAGAAACACCGTTACATTTGGAGGCGAGCTGCTGAGATCAGACCCGTCAACAGGACAGGCTTTTAGCTAGGTCACTGGGAAACAGGGAGAGTGTCTGCTGCCACTTTGTGCTGCGTAGGGACGGACCTAGGGGTGGTCAGGGGGCTGACGGGATATTGTCAGTTCGCAGGGACAACCTAGGGGCCTGAAGGGAGTGAGGGGTCTGGAGCGGGCTATAGCTGACCGAGTCACCTTGAGGCAGTGCTAGTTGGTAGGATGCCAGAAGGGACAGCCTGTTAACTTGGTCAGGAGTCCTGGAGAGGGTCTGCGCTAGGCTGACCAAGACAGGTAGACGCCCCAAGTACTGCATGGCAGAGCCAGAGTACCTAGCCCATTCCAGACACCCACCGTAGGGAGCACAGACTGGGAGGAAGGAGTCACAGCAGACACTGAGAGAGTGAGCCTAGCCTGAGGTAGTGCAACACTGAGTCCAGCCTAGATCAGGTACACATGTGGTGGTGCATCTGAAGCTAATCTTTATTGTACTGGTGTGGTGGCTGCCCCGCAGAACGGAGCCCCATGTACAGTAACAGCAGCGAGAAAATGGCGACCGCAAGAATGGAGGATCCGCGCGGTGCGGATAGTCCAAAATGGCGGACGGAGGCTAATAGAGAGAGCGCACATGGTGTGTGTGCGGGTAAAGAGGACATGGAACAATTGATGAGGCGGTACTACAGTCTTCGTCAGAAAGACGGAGAGGAGCTATCTGAGTTCCTCCTGCGGATTGGTGCAGTCTTGTGGGAGATGCGGAGAAGGGATCGTATCACGGCCACCGAAGTGGATATGTACTGTTGTGATCAATTTCTGAGAGGAGCGATGCCTGACCATCCTGTTGTGGTCATGATGAGGTGCTCTTGGATGCGGGGTGACCCCCTTTCCTGGAAGTGGCTAGTGGAGAAGATAGGGAAACACGAAGTTACAGCTGCTGCTAATATGGATAGCAGAGCGACCCAAAATGGCGGTTCCCGCTACCCGGGGAGACCGCGTGGGCCAGTTGCAGAAAATGCTGCAAATGCAAAACTTGCAGAAAGTTGTCCGGGATTGGCGCCAAAAGAAAAATTCCACCCTGCGGGGAGGTATGGCGCGAAACCTGAAGCCGCGCCCCCCAGGACTGTGAACAGTTCAGCCCCTGTGCCGGGGCATCCAATTAACTTGTGGGACCCTCCCCAAATATTCACCAGGGGGAGGGGTCTCTATCTCTGCCAGCCAAGACCCGAGTTGTCTGAGGGAGGAGCTGGGTGTGAGCTTACTGTCCAACAGTTGCGAGCTGGTGAACAGGAGAGACCATTGTGCAAAGTGTCTCCCGTAACCAGCACTACCAAGAGCGAGATGGACATTGGGGTATATCCCTATTTATTGCCAGGAGGCTCCCTGGTAGTAAAGGCGGGGGCGGACACAGCCATGCTGACGGCTGAAGCCCCGCGTGCGGCCTGCACCGAACCAGTTGATCCCGGAGAATGGGGATCGCTCCTAACGAGCAGAACGGAGCCTGAAGAGAAAGGGGTCTACAACCGCGGTGAGAACCCGGAACCTCACCGTCGGTCCCCTGCGGCAGTGCCACTCCCCGAGTCGGAGTTCGGCTCCTTGAAAGAGGCACAAGCGATCCTAACGACGGTGGTGATGCGCCTACCGGCGGACCACTTCAGCGGTGCTGGAAAAGAACCGGCACTTACCTGTGTCGCGGCGGAGCGGAGTCTCGTGTCGCCGGTGCAGAATCAACCCGAGAGGCGGAGTCCCACGGCCGTGGTGACTTGCAGCGCGGAAGGAGGAGAGGATTCCATCCCGAGCCGACGGAGCGGTGAGATGCATCCTTACCCTTCCCAGGCGCCGGTGGTGGCAACGGCGGAGGAAGGCCTAGCCCAGGCCGGAGCAGAGCGAAGAGCAGAACCCTCACTTCCGGCGGCGGATGTCGTTGTGGAGGAAGAGATCCCGCTTGGGGATCCATCGCAAGATGGCGGAGTATCCGGTTCCGGTGATGACGTCACTTCCGGCGGAGGTAGCGGAACGACCAGAGAGAGAACCACAACGCCTCGGCGATCGGGCAGTGCTTCCCGATCACCTGTGTCAACAAAGAGCTGGCAGGCTGCGAGGAGAGCTGAGACGGGTGAGGCCCAACCAGCGGCACGTCCGCACAATGATACGGGACTATCCGAAGGCAGAGAGCGGGTCGGAACCCCGCGGATGCCCATTCCCTGTCCCTATGCCCAACCCCACGCCCTAGCTAATGCCCCTGTCCCAGTCACCTGTTCCCGGGGATCATCATCCAGTTTGGGGGTGTCGGAAGGATCTTTGGGGGTTGGTGAGAACCGGACTGGGGAAAGACTGAGCAGTTTTGATTCCGGGGAGGGCTCAAGGGAAGGAGGACAATTGGGACAGGTATCTAAGTCCCGGTGGGTGCCGGAAGAGGAGGATATACCTTCTGGTGAGGCCCCGAAACACGAGATGTGGTCCAGGCCCCGTTCTGCAGGGACTTCCGGGGTATGCTCCTGGGGGAATACAGAGGAGGGGGACTCACTAGAGCGGGGGCCTGGGATATTATCTGACCCCGTGGACACAGACGAGCCCCTGTCATGGGTGTTGCCAGGGAGGGCAGGGAACGCAGAGCTGACTAGGAGCAGCCGGGCCGAGAGGGCTATTATAGCTAAGTACAAAGCGCCCCACAGGTTGGAGTACCTGTATGTCCCTGAACCCCTCATGGAAGGAGAAATTGAGTTTAAAATGGGTTCGACTGGTGAGGATAGGGGATATGGCACTGATGAGGAGGAAGGATCAGGGGAAGAAGATTGGGATCCTGGCGGGTTACATGAGAAGTGTCGCACAGAGGGTTACAGCATTGCTGCTTTAAGCCCCGTGGACCATGCTGTGCGCAAGCCACCGTAAGAGGATATGGTAGTACCACTAATGGATACTCCATAAGGGAGTAACCCTGGTTGTTATACGTCTATGTTAGGATGTATCTGTAATGTTTATGATGGAGATATGTACTGTATTCATTTGTACTGCATTATGAGAAAATTTGTGTGATGTTAATTATGTTTTGTGTTGCAGTGCTTCCTGGAAAGAGGTATGCAAATTTAGGTCCCAGCGAGGACGATGGGATTCACCAGGGGGAGAATGTAGCGGTCATGTAAAATGCCTACAGTCATCTCTCCTGCTGGCAGTAAGGCCTGGTAAGTGTGGGCATGCCAGCAGTAATCATGGAGGTTTTCCCTCACACCCTGGTGGGGTGCTCTGTGTATGGCTGGGACTGGTCACATGCTCTGACTCCATGGTTAGTGATGTCAGAGGTGTGTCAGCCTCAGAAGCTTACATAAGGCACAGCACTGTGTTCTAAAGTTAGTTGCTGTCTAGTTCAAGTTCTGCTGAGAGGAGGAGTCCTGAGTTGCTGAAAGAGTTGAGTCAGTTATGTTGTAATAACTCCATGGGAGGCTGTGTCCAGGGACCTGGCACAGGACAGTGATTCCTGCGGGAATAGTGAATCCCTGATTAGGTGACATACCTAATTAAAGGGAGCACTGGCGAGATGAGCGGCTGAAGATACTCCTTGTGGAGGGCAGTTGCCCTGCCGTGTCAATAAAGATGAGTTCAGCCAGAAACCCTCTCGTGTATCTATCAAGAATGAGTGTACAGAGAGGAGCACCACGGAGGAGTTCCTCGCCAGGATCATCCCCTTGCGGACGCAGGGACCCTGGTGAGGTGGAGGCGCTGCACTGGAACTAGGTGAGACTCAGCACACTACCTCAGCTGCCTGTCTGACGGGTCCTCCCCACACACCATCATGCGGGAGACTCAGGAGTCCTGTAGCCAGCAGGTGCACCATATGACATATCCACACTGTAATGGGGTCCGGTTAGACCACAGGGGCCAATGTGAGATTGGGTGGGTCAGGCCGGGCCAGAAACACCGTTACATGTGTATTTGGGAGGAGGGCGGGGTTTGTGTGTATTTGGGAGGAGGGCGGGGTTTGTGTGTATTTGGGAGGAGGGCGGGGTTTGTGTGTATTTGGGAGGAGGGCGGGGTTTGTGTGTATTTGGGAGGAGGGCGGGGTTTGTGTGTATTTGGGAGGAGGGCGGGGTTTGTGTGTATTTGGGAGGAGGGCGGGGTTTGTGTGTATTTGGGAGGAGGGCGGGGTTTGTGTGTATTTGGGAGGAGGGCGGGGTTTGTGTGTATTTGGGAGGAGGGCGGGGTTTGTGTGTATTTGGGAGGAGGGCGGGGTTTGTGTGTATTTGGGAGGAGGGCGGGGTTTGTGTGTATTTGGGAGGAGGGCGGGGTTTGTGTGTATTTGGGAGGAGGGCGGGGTTTGTGTGTATTTGGGAGGAGGGCGGGGTTTGTGTGTATTTGGGAGGAGGGCGGGGTTTGTGTGTATTTGGGAGGAGGGCGGGGTTTGTGTGTATTTGGGAGGAGGGCGGGGTTTGTGTGTATTTGGGAGGAGGGCGGGGTTTGTGTATTTGGGAGGAGCGCGGGGTTTGTGTATTTGGGAGGAGCGCTGAGTTTGTGTATTTGGGAGGGGAGCGACGGGTTTGTGTATTTGGGAGGAGGGCGGGGTTTGTGTATTTTGGAGGAGGGCGGGGTTTGTGTATTTGGGAGGAGGGCAGGGTTTGTGTATTTGGGAGGAGGGCGGGTTTGTGTATTTGGGAGGAGCGCGGAGTTTGTGTATTTGGGAGGAGGGCGGGGTTTGTGTATTTGGGAGGAGGGCGGGGTTTGTGTATTTGGGAGGAGGGCAGGGTTTGTGTATTTGGGAGGAGGGCGTGGTTTGTGTATTTGGGAGGAGCGCGGGGTTTGTGTATTTGGGAGGAGGGCGGGGTTTGTGTATTTGGGAGGAGGGCGGGGTTTGTGTATTTGGGAGGAGGGCGGGGTTTGTGTATTTGGGAGGAGGGCGGGGTTTGTGTATTTGGAGGAGGGCGGGGTTTGTGTATTTGGGAGGAGGGCGGGGTTTGTGTATTTGGGAGGAGGACGGGGTTTGGGTATTTGGGAGGGGCGCAGGTTTTGTGTCTTTGGGAGGAGGGCGGGGTTTGTGTATTTGGGAGGAGGGCGGGATTTGTGTATTTGGGAGGAGGGCAGGGTTTGTGTATTTGGGAGGAGGGCGGGTTTGTGTATTTGGGAGGAGCGCGGAGTTTGTGTATTTGGGAGGAGGGCGGGGTTTGTGTATTTGGGAGGAGGGCGGGGTTTGTGTATTTGGGAGGAGGGCAGGGTTTGTGTATTTGGGAGGAGGGCGTGGTTTGTGTATTTGGGAGGAGCGCGGGGTTTGTGTATTTGGGAGGAGGGCGGGGTTTGTGTATTTGGGAGGAGGGCGGGGTTTGTGTATTTGGGAGGAGGGCGGGGTTTGTGTATTTGGGAGGAGGGCGGGGTTTGTGTATTTGGAGGAGGGCGGGGTTTGTGTATTTGGGAGGAGGGCGGGGTTTGTGTATTTGGGAGGAGGACGGGGTTTGGGTATTTGGGAGGGGCGCAGGTTTTGTGTCTTTGGGAGGAGGGCGGGGTTTGTGTATTTGGGAGGAGGGCGGGATTTGTGTATTTGGGAGGAGGGCGGGGTTAGTGTATTTGGGAGGAGCGCGGGGTTTGTGTATTTGGGAGGAGGGCGGGGTTTCTGTATTTGGGAGGAGGGTGGGGTTTGTGTATTTGGGAAGAGGGCGGGGTTTGTGTATTTGGGAGGAGGGCGGGGTTTGTGTATTTGGGAGGAGGGCGGGGTTTGTGTATTTGGGAGGAGGGCGGGGTTTGTGTATTTGGGAGGAGGGCGGGGTTTGTGTATTTGGGAGGAGGGCGGGGTTTGTGTATTTGGGAGGAGGGCGGGGTTTGTGTATTTGGGAGGAGGGCGGGGTTTGTGTATTTGGGAGGAGGGCGGGGTTTGTGTATTTGGGAGGAGGGCGGGGTTTGTTTATTTTGGGAGGAGAGCGGGGTTTGTGTATTTGGGAGGAGCGCGGGGTTTGTGTATTTGGGAGGAGGGCGGGGTTTGTGTATTTGGGAGGAGGGCGGGGTTTGTGTATTTGGGAGGAGGGCGGGGCTTGTGTTTTTGGGAGGAGGGCGGGGTTTGTGTATTTGGGAGGAGGGCGGGTCTGTGTATTTGGGAGAAGAGCGGGTCTGTGTATTTTGGAGGAGGGCGGGTTTGTGTATTTGGGAGGAGGGTGGGGTTTGTGTATTTGGGAGGAGGGCGGAGTTTGTGTGTATTTGGGAGGAAGGCGGAGTTTGTGTGTATTTGGGAGGAGCGCGGGGTTTGTGTATTTGGGAGGAGGGCAGGGTTTGTGTGTTTGGGAGGAGGGCGGGGTCTGTGTATTTGGGAGGAGGGCGGCTTTGTGTATTTGGGAGGAGGGCGGGGTTTGTGTATTTGGGAGGAGGGCGGGGTTTGTGTATTTGGGAGGAGGGCGGGGTTTGTGTATTTGGGAGGAGGGCGGGGTCTGTATTTGGGAGGAGGGCGGGGTTTGTGTATTTGGGAGGAGGGCGGGTCTGTGTATTTGGGAGGAGGGCGGGTCTGTGTATTTGGGAGGAGGGCGGGGTTTGTGTATTTGGGAGGAGTGCAGGGTTTGTGTATTTGGGAGGAGGGCGGGGTTTGTGTATTTGGGAGGAGGGTGGGGTTTGTGTATTTGGGAGGAGGGCGGGGTCTGTGTATTTGGGACGAGGGCGGGGTTTGTGTATTTGGGAGGAGGGCGGGGTTTGTGTGTTTGGGAGGAGGGCGGGTCTGTGTATTTGGGAGGAGGGCGGGGATTGTTTATTTGGGAGGAGGGCGGGGTTTGTGTATTTGGGAGGAGCGCGGGGTTGTGTATTTGGGAGCAGGGCGGGGTTTGTGTATTTGGGAGGAGGGCGGGCTTTGTGTATTTGGGAGGAGGGCGGGGTTTGTGTATTTGGGAGGAGGGCGGGGTTTGTGTATTTGGGAGGAGGGCGGGGTTTGTGTATTTGGGAGGAGGGCGGGGTCTGTGTATTTGGGAGGAGGGCGGGCTTTGTGTATTTGTGAGGAGGGCGGGGTTTGTGTATTTGGGAGGAGGGCGGGGTTTGTGTATTTGGGAGGAGGGCGGGGTTTGTGTATTTGGGAGGAGGGCGGGGTCTGTGTATTTGGGAGGAGGGCGGGGTCTGTGTATTTGGGAGGAGGGCGGAGTTTGTGTATTTGGGAGGGCGGAGTTTCTGTGTATTTGGGAGGAGGGCGGAGTTTGTGTGTATTTGGGAGGAGGGCGGAGTTTGTGTGTATTTGGGAGGAGGGCGGAGTTTGTGTGTATTTGGGAAGAGGGCGGGGTTTGTGTGTTTGGGAGGAGGGCGGGGTTTGTGTGTTTGGGAGGAGGGCGGGGTTTGTGTGTTTGGGAGGAGGGCGGGGTTTGTGTGTTTGGGAGGAGGGCGGGGTTTGTGTGTTTGGGAGGAGGGCGGGGTTTTGTGTATTTGGGAGGAGGGCGGGGGTTTGTGTATTTGGGAGGAGGGCGGGGTTTGTGTATTTGGGAGGAGGGCGGGGTTTCTGTGTATTTGGGAGCAGGGCGGGGTTTCTGTGTATTTGGGAGGAGGGCGGGGTTTCTGTGTATTTGGGAGGAGGGCGGGGTTTCTGTGTATTTGGGAGGAGGGCGGGGTTTCTGTGTATTTGGGAGGAGGGCGGGGTTTCTGTGTATTTGGGAGGAGGGCGGGGTTTCTGTGTATTTGGGAGGAGGGCGGGGTTTCTGTGTATTTGGGAGGAGGGCGGGGTTTCTGTGTATTTGGGAGGAGGGCGGGGTTTCTGTGTATTTGGGAGGAGGGCGGGGTTTCTGTGTATTTGGGAGGAGGGCGGGGTTTCTGTGTATTTGGGAGGAGGGCGGGGTTTCTGTGTATTTGGGAGGGGCGCGGGGTTTGTGTGTATTTGGGAGGAGGGCGGGGTTTGTGTGTATTTGGGAGGAGGGCGGGGTTTGTGTGTATTTGGGAGGAGGGCGGGGTTTGTGTGTATTTGGGAGGAGGGCGGGGTTTGTGTGTATTTGGGAGGAGGGCGGGGTTTGTGTGTATTTGGGAGGAGGGCGGGGTTTGTGTATTTGGGAGGAGGGTGGGGTTTGTGTATTTGGGAGGAGGGCGGGGTAAGTGTATTTGGGAGGAGGGCGGGGTCTGTGTATTTGGGAGGAGGGCGGGGTCTGTGTGTTTGGGAGGAGGGCGGGGTCTGTGTGTTTGGGAGGAGGGCGGGGTCTGTGTATTTGGGAGGAGGGCGGGGTTTGTGTATTTGGGAGGAGGGCGGGGTGTGTGTATTTGGGAGGAGGGCGGGGTTTGTGTATTTGGGAGGAGGGCGGGATTTGTGTATTTGGGAGGAGGGCGGGGTTTGTGTATTTGGGAGGAGGGCGGGGTTTGTGTATTTGGGAGGGCGGGGTCTGTGTATTTGGGAGGAGGGCGGGGTTTGTGTGTTTGGGAGGAGCGCGGGGTTTGTGTATTTGGGAGGAGGGAGGTGTTTGTGTATTTGGGAGGAGCGCGGGGTTTGTGTATTTGGGAGGGGCGTGGGGTTTGTGTATTTGGGAGGAGGGCGGGGTTTGTGTATTTGGGAGGAGCGCGGGGTTTGTGTATTTGGGAGGAGGGCGGGGTTTGTGTATTTGGGAGGAGGGCGGGGTCTGTGTATTTGGGAGGAGGGCGGGGTCTGTGTGTTTGGGAGGAGCGCGGGGTCTGTCTATTTGGGAGGAGGGCGGGGTCTGTGTATTTGGGAGGAGGGCGGGGTCTGTGTGTTTGGGAGGAGCGCGGGGTCTGTGTATTTGGGAGGAGGGCGGGGTCTGTGTATTTGGGAGGAGGGCGGGGTCTGTGTATTTGGGAGGAGGGCGGGGTCTGTGTGTTTGGGAGGAGCGCGGGGTCTGTGTATTTGGGAGGAGGGCGGGGTCTGTGTATTTGGGAGGAGGGCGGGGTCTGTGTATTTGGGAGGAGGGCGGGGTCTGTGTATTTGGGAGGAGGGCGGGGTCTGTGTATTTGGGAGGAGGGCGGGGTCTGTGTGTTTGGGAGGAGCGCGGGGTCTGTGTATTTGGGAGGAGGGCGGGGTCTGTGTATTTTGGAGGAGGGCGGGGTCTGTGTGTTTGGGAGGAGCGCGGGTCTGTGTATTTGGGAGGAGGGCGGGGTTTGAGTATTTGGGAGGAGGGCGGGGTCTGTGTATTTGGGAGGAGGGCGGGGTCTGTGTATTTGGGAGGAGGGCGGGGTCTGTGTATTTGGGAGGAGGGCGGGGTTTGTGTATTTGGGAGGAGGGCGGGGTTTGTGTATTTGGGAGGAGGGCGGGGTTTGTGTATTTGGGAGGAGGGCGGGGTTTGTGTATTTGGGAAGAGGGCGGGGTTTGTGTATTTGGGAGGAGGGCGGGGTTTGTGTGTTTGGGAGGAGGGCGGGGTTTGTGTATTTGGGAGGAGGACGGGGTTTGTGTGTTTGGGAGAAGGGCGGGGTTTGGGTATTTGGGAGGGGCGCAGGTTTTGTGTCTTTGGGAGGAGGGCGGGGTTTGTGTATTTGGGAGGAGGGCGGGATTTGTGTATTTGGGAGGAGGGCGGGGTTAGTGTATTTGGGAGGAGCGCGGGGTTTGTGTATTTGGGAGGAGGGCGGGGGGTTTGTGTATTTGGGAGGAGGGCGGGGTTTGTGTATTTGGGAGGAGGGCGGGGTTTGTGTGTTTGGGAGGAGCACGGGGTTTGTGTATTTGGGGGGAGGGCGGGGTTTGTGTGTTTGGGAGGAGCGCGGGGTTTGGGTATTTGGGAGGAGGGCGGGGTTTGTGTATTTGGGAAGAGGGTGGGGTTTGTGTGTTTGGGAGGAGCGCGGGGTTTGTGTGTTTGGGAGGAGCGCGGGGTTTGGGAGGAGCGCGGGGTTTGTGTATTTGGGTGGAGCGCGGGGTTTGTGTATTTGGGAGGAGCGCGGGGTTTGTGTATTTGTTTTCCAGAGATGAGTTTTATCTCACCTCTTTTTAATATATTGTATCTTCACTGCAGGGAATCCGCATGTGTATCAACGTAGTTTTATGCTCCATATTCAACACGTTTGAAACACGTGAAAGATTTAAAAAGACAATCCAAGTGGCACTTCAACAACAAAAAAAGCACTTTTTTGTTTTGTTTTAATATATGCAGCCTTGATTACCTTTATTGAAAACTAATTACCTAAGTTGCCGATTGATTAGTTCTCCCGTGATCTATCAGCAAAGATCCTGTTTCCCAGGGTTCACTAAATGGCTGCCTTTGAGTTTCAATTAATCCTCCAGTCAGTGTAACTCAGCAGCTACAATGTATCCTTATACTACTAAAGTAACATTATCTATTGTTACAGTTTGCAGCTCACACTGCTGGGAATATTGGCAACAAATGATCACAAACAGGAAAGTGTTGCAAATATCTTGCACTACTGGGGAGGTGTGCTACAGCCTGCTATAGAAATCACAGGATGCTTAGTATATTAACACTCATTAAAAATGACAAAAAAAAAAGTGGTATTATCTAATACTACAGAACTGATTTATAAAAAAACACACGTAGGATATTGCACGGATTGCTTCTTTTAGGAGCTTTGTGGATCTGGTTATAGGGCAGATAACTTCCATACCTAATATTTATAATTGGTTGACCCGTGGCAACTTATCTCAGCGCCTTCCCCACACACCCTAATGATTTCCGGTATATGTACCCCTACAAATGACCTTTAGCAAAACTATGTTTGAAACAGCCGACAGGCAGCCTGTCCTGCAGGAGAGATGCGCAGTGCGTCTGACCCAGACACGGCGCCCTTTAGCTGTGGGGTGAGGCCCGGCAAGTTTCAAACAGAACGCAGCATCAGAACTTGTCGACTATTTCAGTACAAAGAGCCACGGATAAAAGGATTCTTTTTAAGAGAAAGATAGTGGAGTTTTAACGGACTTTTAATAGGGGCAGAGACTTGTAGGACAAAGCGGATTAAGGTCAGCGCCATGTTTAAACCTTTGGCTTCCCCTAGACATAGTCACTATTTCACGGGTCTGTCCCTCCAAGGTCACCCTGGTGTAGGGCATGAGAGGCCAACTCCAGTCCTCAAGGGCCACCAACAGGTCAGGTTTTTAGGCTATCCCTGCTTCAGCATAGCTGGCTCAGTCAGTGGCTTCGTTGTTGACATGATTTTTTAACAGTAAAAAAAAACAGGACATGACAATGGGACAGGTTCCTAACATTATATGAGTTTAATTCGTGTAGGGATTGAATCTTTCGAAGGACGCTGGCGTTTCAGCTTCCATTTGGGGGTAGAACAAAATGGCCCCCAAATCCCCGCGTGGCCCATTGGAAGTCGCAACATTGTTCAGCGGCCACATATGTATGTACAGCGATAACGGTGTCAACGCAAACTCTGATTATCCTGGTCCCCAGGAGGGATCGCGGGAGCTGAAAATAGCGCTGCTCCGGTTTTTCGGGGGACCGCGTACGGTGAAAGGGGGTGGAACGCGGCTTTAACCCTTTAAGTGCAAATGAAAATAAGCAGAAAGCCCGCGGAATAGAAACCACGTCACGCGGCTCCGGAGCGCCGGACTCCATGACGGGGTTTGTACGTTGAACAATAAATGGTTTCTGATTGAAGATTTAGAAGTGCACTGCAACAATTGCGCACTGCCACTCCCACAATCACACAACCGCACAATCACGCACTCGCACAATCACGCACTCGCACAACCGCACGCTCCCGCTCTCACAATCGCACACTGCCGCTCACAGAACCGCACACTCTCACAATCACGCACTCACACAATCACGCACTCACACAACCACACTCTCACAATCGCACGCTCCTGCTCACAGAACCGCACACTCCCACTCACACAATCACGCACTCCCGCTCACACAATCACGCACTCCCGCTCACACAATCACGCACTCCCTCTCACACAATCACGCACTCCCGCTCACACAATCACGCACTCCCTCTCACACAATCACGCACTCCCGCTCACACAATCACGCACTCCCTCTCACACAATCACGCACTCCCGCTCACACAATCACGCACTCCCTCTCACACAATCACGCACTCCCGCTCACACAATCACGCACTCCCTCTCACACAATCACGCACTCCCGCTCACACAATCACGCACTCCCGCTCACACAATCACGCACTCCCTCTCACACAATCACGCACTCCCACAATCACAACAAGGGACAGTATGACTGTACCACATATTCTGCTTCATTTCGATTTCCAATAAGTCCGTGGAACCGAGCCATTCATCTGGGGCCAATTTTCTTTCATATCCCGTTGGCAAAGCTTTGAAAACAATTTAACAATGTGATCGTCTGTCTTGAATAAATGTAATTAAACATTTGGCTGTTTTGGTTTCTTTGGAAATTAAGGAGAATTCTCGTTATGTCGTTGCTCGTCTCCTCCTTAAATCCCACTCCTGGCTTCCCATCAAATTTCGAATCACCTGCAAAGTTCCCCTCCTCCTTACCTACAGTACAAGCCTCTCCACTCATCTGCTCCTCCCAACATCTCAGCTCTGATCTCTCGCTCTGCCTCTGATCGTCTCCTGCGCTCTGCCCATAACTGTCTCCTTTCCATCCCTTTCACCTCCACTGCTCTCTCACCTTAAACCCTTTTCCCTCACTGCCCCTTACCTGTAGGACTCCCTCGCACTCAGTATATGCTATATACCCTCTCTGCCCACCTTTAACACAATCCTTACAACTCACCTCTTAAATGAACCTACTGTACCACACCCAGTCGCTACTACCCACCATGGATATATTCTTCATGGGCAAGCTACCCAGCTACCTGAACAAGCTCCTCACCCCTACCACATGCAGCACCTATCACCTGAGATCTGACTCCAAAAGACTGTTCATGGCCCCAAGGCTCAACAAAGTATCCGGACGTTCCTCCTTCTCCTACCGTGCACCCCAAAACTGGAACAACCTACCGGAGACTCTCACATCCACCACCAGTTTCAGTTCTTTCAAAACTAAGGCTGTCTCACACTTTAATCTGGTCTGTAACTGTTTCATACGCCCATAATATATATTTTCTTTAACTATGCACGCAATGTCTTGTATATAATGTATACCCTGTTCATTTATGTAACTGTATTTGTAACCATGTTTTACTCTGTGCCCAGGACATACTTGAAAACGAGAGGTAACTCTCAATGTATTACTTCCTGGTAAAATATTTTATAAATAAATAAATGAAGGTCAGGCACTGCTATCTCCTGCACTTACCCACCATGAAGGCCAGGCACTGCTATCTCCTGCACTTACCCACCATGAAGGCCAGGCACTGCTATCTCCTGCACTTACCCACCATGAAGGCCAGGCACTGCTATCTCCTGCACTTACCCACCACGAAGGCCAGGCACTGCTATCTCCTGCACTTACCCACCATGAAGGCCAGTCACTGCCATCTACTGCACTTACCCACCATGAAGGCCAGGCACTGCCATCTCCTGCACTTACCCACCACGAAGGCCAGGCACTGCCATCTCCTGCACTTACCCACCATGAAGGCCAGGCACTGCCATCTCCTGCACTTACCAACCATGAAGGCCAGGCACTGCCATCTACTGCACTTACCCACCATGAAGGCCAGGCACTGCCATCTCCTGCACTTACCCACCATGAAGGCCAGGCACTGCCATCCACTGCACTTACCCACCATGAAGGCCAGGCACTGCCATCTCCTGCACTTACCCACCATGAAGGCCAGGCACTGCCATCCACTGCACTTACCCACCATGAAGGCCAGGCACTGCCATCTCCTGCACTTATTCCCTCACCTGATGTCTGGTTTTGATTGTATTATAATTCCCCCTACTGCCTCTTTTATAAAGCGCTGAGTACACTGTGGGTGGTATATAAATAAAGATATACATACATATATATATATATATATATTATTATTATTATTATTATTTTTTGGGGTGTCCATGTCAAAGAAGTGGAACTGCTTTTAACCTCTTCGCTGCCACAGCAATGCAGTGCAGGCATCTGGTTGTCAAAGGGTTACAATGGATATGCGCTGATTAATTAGCTTATCTGGTTCTGCTGAGGATCAAGAGTTGGGGACAAAAGCTGGTTTAACATCACTGCTTAATGCAAACGCAATTAGGAGACTGAGGCAGCTCGAGATCCCCTTTCATGTAGCAATATAAAGGGATCTGCAGGGTTTTGTCTGAAATGACAACCATCCCAGGTTTACTAATGGGTATCTAATAGAAAAAAGAGCATTTTATGATGCCCATTAATTACCAAACTGTCATGTGCTCCTGACACAGAGAGCGTAATCCTCCCCTGTAGATTAAGCAGCCTCCACAAAGGACTTCAAAGCATTTTGCAGGCCATCCCCAGGGAGATAGGAACCCTATAGCAAACCCACACAGGCGTTAGCAGCCCACAGGACCACAAGGGGGTCTTAATGTCCCTGCTGTCCTGTCAGAGAAGTGACCCCAGGAGTGCTCCAAGATGTCGTAAAGGCCGAACATCTGTGCCAGGGGCGGCCAACTCCAGTCATCAAGCGCCACCAACAGGTCAGGGTTTCAGGATATCCTTGCTTCAGCACAGGAAGCTCAATCAGTGGCTCAGTCGCTGGCTGAGCCACTGATTGAGCCACCTGTGCTGAATCTGGGATATCCTTAAACCCTGACCTGTTGGTGGCCCTTGAGGACTGGAGTTGGCCAGTCAATGACTGAGGCACAGAATGAGCCACCTGTGCTGAAGCAGGGATATCCTGACAACCTGACCGGTTGGTAGCTCTTGCAGGTGGGAGTTTGCACCCTAACACATACAGGGTACGTCAGGCTAGGAATGCCTATTGTGTAGGGGGAGGCTGCGTACGCAACACGACCTAAGGGCCCATCCGCGTCCACGTGACCACTACACCAAGCGATCACGTGGTTCAGTGTTAGAGTTTATCACAACCTGGACCAGTGGTCTATGGGTTAAAAGGTCAGTACCAGGGTGAGCTATGGGTTAAAGCAGGGGAGCGCAAACCTTAAGCTGCGCCGCCAGGCCTCCCCCGGTCTTGCGCCCCCTCTCCTACCTTCCACTTGCATCAAATGATGCTCTGGGGTCGCGTCACGTGCAACGGCCCACGCCCCCCCACAGACAAAACTCGCGCGCCCCCCAGTTTGCGCACCGCTGGGTTAAAGGGTCAGTGTCACCTAGGACCGAATTGAGCTATGTTACAGGGTCAGTGTCACATAGGAACAGTGAGCTATAGGTTACAGGGTCAGTGTCACATAGGAACAGTGAGCTATAGGTTACAGGGTCAGTGTCACATAGGAACAGTGAGCTATAGGTTACAGGGTCAGTGTCACATAGGAACAGTGAGCTATAGGTTACAGGGTCAGTGTCACATAGGAACAGTGAGCTATAGGTTACAGGGTCAGTGTCACAGGAACAGTGAGCTATAGGTTACAGGGTCAGTGTCACATAGGAACAGTGAGCTATAGGTTAAAGGGTCAGTGTCACATAGGAACAGTGCACTATAGGTTAAAGGGTCAGCCCCACCTGGGTATATGATGTAAAAACCCTATGCATACAAAATAAATACTGTGTAAGTATGGCTAGAATACAGTATCAGAGTGAGTTCCACGCTGCAGAAGTGGAATAATGGGCACTGACGGGGGAACAGATTACATTGCGGCAGCAGACACCTTTTTCTAAAAAAAAAAGGGTGGGGAGTGGTTAACGGGACACAGAAATGACACCCATACTTTTTTTAACATATATTTTTGGGGTGTCACCACTTGATTTAACCCTTTGGCTGCCACAGGGTTGAAGAGTTTTTATTGTGCGGCAGTATTTTATTGCTAGGTAGTACAGACCTCCATCACAGGTACAAGTCACAGAACGACCTTCATACAGACGTCAAGGTCGTTCTGTGACATGCATATGTCGCACAGGTATTGTTTGAAATTAAGTTGAATGTTTAATTCAAATTGTATCAATCGGGTATTCAACAACTAGAGTACCTAAATGATCAATGCAGCTTCCTACTCGCCTATGATTAAGGTACTAGCCTTCCTGATCCTATTACAACGGTCAGTTTTCACTACCTTACAAACCTACTGTATGCTGACTAACCTTATGGCGCCTACACATGAGTATAAACATTAGTTATTCACTGCGGACTATTGCAAAATTATGTTATAGTCAAGTGTCTTTATATTGTTGTAAAGGGAGCCAACGCTATACTTTTGATCAAACTATATATAGATATACTCATGTTGAAAATCCGTTATTCCGTTGGTAACACTATATAGTACCTACTGTATGTGCCTTCCAGCACAGGCTTAAATTATAAGGATTATGTCTTATCCCAACGGGACCACCGTTATAATAAGTCCCATATCTATAGCATAGTTTGGGATATACCATCGATATATGGATGTTATCTGACATAGGGACACTAGATAACCCCTCCACCCTGCAAGGGGTATAATTGCCCTGCCTGGATACCGATTGATACTTCTACACTAATACTCTATTTTTGGATGCTGTACTTGTCTATGGTTGGCAGTATTCATTAGCCCCTCATTGAGGACGTTTAAAATGTCACTGTAAATAAAACACACTTGCGTCGTCGTTGAAGAATAAAACTTTATTATTGTCTACATTTTATGTTAGTGGTACATATGAGGTGTATTGTATACCTTTCTATTAGAATAATGAAATTATTGATTATTAAATCATGGTAATATGATACTTATCTCTGCCCTTTGATTGCAATATACAGGGATCTTATGTGAGAGCTGTCCCGTACATACTAAGTTGTTTGTACAATTTGAATTAAACCAGAATTATACGTAAATCTTTTTTATATTTAACTAGGTTTAGTAAATCTCAAATAGCCACACTGTGAAAATAATACCTTTTAATTACCTGTATAATGAAACATCGGTGCCGCGTCAAACACATTTTTGTGTTGATACATAGCAACAGAATTCTGCGCTAACACTATCAACAGAGCTTTTGGGGTTTACGTTAAGTTGATGATTTTGATGCCCTTTTTTGGGGGCGCACTGAAACATTTTGGAACATTTCTGTTAGTGCACCCCTTTAACACCTGCAATCCCGACTGGTACCGTCTGATTTCGCATACAGGAGCAGCATGGAATCTGGACCGCCATTCGGTTTCACCGCACCGTAATAACAGTTTAGGCCATGGGCGGCCAACTCCAGTCCTCAAGGGCCTCCAAAAGGCCAGGTATTGCAGATATCCCTGCTTCAGCACAGGTGGCTCGAGCAGTCCTAGCTTCAGCACAGGTGGCTCGAGCAGTCCTAGCTTCCGCACAGGTGGCTCGAGCAGTCCTAGCTTCGGCACAGGTGGCTCAATCAGTGACTGAGCCACTGATCAAGCCACCTGTGCTGAAGCAGGGCTATCCCCAATACCTGGCCTGTTGGTGGCCCTTGAGGACTGGAGTTGGCCGCCCTTAGCTTTGACCTTAGTATGCAGTACAAACAGGCGAGTTTGGAACTATTCTAAGACGGACTGTTTGTAATACAGCACAACTTGTTCATCCAATCCCACACAGCCCACAATACCATGGAATGATCCAAGTTCTTATGTTGTTACATTAGTTACCAAATTTGGGTGGGGGTATTTTACCATTAATTCAATTAACGGTGTTGCTAATGACTGTATCCTTTTGGTCAGAAGTGTTATTAACCCCTGCTGTGGTTCAAGTCATTCATAGTAACATCTTACTATATATTTCTGAAAGTGTCCTATGTGTCCGTGTCTGTATGTGTCTCCCTGTGTCCCTCCCTGTGTCCCTAGCGGCAATCCCATTGGACCTTGGGCCAGGCCAATGAGATTGCTCCCTTGGGCCGGCCGCCCCAGCACACCTCTCATTGGCCTGACACACACACACACACCGCGGCGCTCATCCGGACCCGCGTGCACCTCCTCCTCTCCCCGGGTCTCCCGCTTTCCCGCGCTTTTTCCTCCCACCCCCCGGCGCCGCTACAGTCAGCGGGGGAGCGGAGCGAGCGCCAGGGACACAGCGGGGGGCTTTCACCCCCCATAGGCCACTCCCTCACCTGGCGCTCACTCCCCCCTCACCCCCCCCTGCTCACCCCCCCCTCACCCCCCCCCCGCTCACCCCCCCCCCCCCCCCCCCCCACACACACACAGAGCACGCGGCTCTCCCCTCACCCGGAGCCCGAGGTGGAGGAGGAGGGCAGCCGGTACCCGTAGGAACAGGAGTGCGGCCATGTGCAAGGTGAGGAAACGCAGGGTAATGGCTTATTTAACGCGTCCAAGACTCACCCTGCCCTTGCCCCCCCCTGTCCTTTGCCCCCCTGCCCTTTGCCCCCCCTGCCCTCCCTCCCAATGCCCTTTGCCCCCCTGCCCTCCCTCCCAATGCCCTTTGCCCCCCCTGCCCTCCCTCCCAATGCCCTTTGCCCCCCTGCCCTCCCTCCCAATGCCATTTGCCCCCCCTGCCCTCCCTCCCAATGCCCTTTGCCCTCCCCTGCCCTCCCTCCAATGCCCTTTGCCCCCTTGCCCTCCCTCCCCCTGACCTTTGCCCCCTGCCCTCCCTCCCCCTGCCCTTTGCCCCTTGACCTTTGCCCCCTCCCTCCCTGCCCTTTGCCCCCCTCCCTCCCTGCCCTCTTGCCTCCCCTGCCCTCTTGCCCCCCTCCCTCCCTCCCTGCCCTCTTGCCCCCTGCCCTCCCCGCCCTCTTGCCCCTCCCTGCCATTAGCCACCCCTCCCTGCCCTTAGCTGCCCCTCCCTGCCCTCATCCCCCCCGCCCCTCCCCTGCCCCGTGTCCTCCCATGCCTCTCCCCCTGGTCCCCCCACTGGACTCCTCTGGCCCCCCCACGGCCTCTCGGGTCTACCCACACCCTCCCCTGGGACCCCCCACGCACCTCCCCATGTCTCCTGGTCCCTCCTACAGGCTCCCCTGGCCCCCCCACGGCCTCCACTGGTCCTCTCATGCCCTCCCCTGGTCCTCCCAATGTCTCCTCTGGTCCCCCCACAGCCTCCCCTGGACCTCCTCTGGCCCCCACCAAGCCTTCCCTGGACCTCCTCTGGCCTCCCCTGGTTCTCCACTAGTCCCCACCACGGCCTACCCTGGCCCCCCCACGCCCTTTCCTGGTCCCCCCCCACACCCTCCCCTGGTCCCCCCCACGGCCTCCCGTGGACCTCCTCTGGCCCCCCACGGCCTCCTCTGGTCCCCCACGACCTCCTCTGGCCCCCCACGGCCTCCCTGCCCCCCCTATGTCTCCCCTAACCCCCCCTGGTCTCCCATGGCCTCCCCCCTGTCTCCAGTCAGTCACCTACCCACCCACCCTGTCTCCCTCTCTCTGTCACCCAGTCTCCCTCTTTCTGTCACCCAGTCTCCCTCTTTTCTGTCACCCAGTCTCCCTCTCTCTGTCATCCAGTCTCCATCTCTCTGTCACCAGTCTCCCCCCTCTGTCACCAGTCTCCCCCTCTCTGTCACCCAGTCTCCCCCTCTCTGTCACCCAGTCTCCCCCTCTCTGTCTGTGTGTCCCCTCTGTCTGTGTCTCGCTCTCTGTCTGTGTGTCCCGCTCTCTGTCTGTGTGTCTCAAACTCTGTCTGTGTGTCTCGCTCTCTGTCTATGGTGTCTCGCTCTCTGTCTGTGTCTCTCGCTCTCTCTGTTTGTGTCTCTCGCTCTCTCTGTCTGTCTCTTGCTCTCTGTCTGTGTGTCCCGCTCTCTGTCTGTGTCTCGCTCCCTGTCTGTGTCTCTCGCGCTCTCTGTCTGTGTCTCTCGCGCTCTCTGTCTGTGTCTCTCGTGCTCTCTGTCTGTGGGTCTCTAGCTCTCTGTCTGTGTCTCTCACGCTCTCTGTCTGTGTCTCTCGCGCTCTCTATCTGTGTGTCTCGCCCTCTGTCTGTGTCTCTCTCGCTCTCTGTCTGTGTGTCCCGCTCTCTGTCTGTGTGTCTCGAACTTTGTCTGTGTGTCTCGCTCTCTGTCTGTGTCTCTCGCTCTCTCTGTTTGTGGTCCTCTCGCTCTCTCTGTCTGTCTCTCGCTCTCTGTCTGTGTGTCCCGCTCTCTGTCTGTGTCTCGCTCCCTGTCTGTGTCTCTCGCGCTCTCTGTCTGTGTCTCTCGCGCTCTCTGTCTGTGTCTCTTGTGCTCTCTGTCTGTGGGTCTCTAGCTCTCTGTCTGTGTCTCTCACGCTCCCTGTCTGTGTCTCTCACGCTCTCTGTCTGTGTCTCTCGCGCTCTCTGCCTGTGTGTCCTCGCGCTCTCTGTCTGTGTCTCTCGCGCCTCTGTCTGTGTCTCTCGTGCTCTCTGTCTGTGTCTCTTGCGCTCTCTGTCTGTGTGTCTCGCTCTCTGTCTGTGTCTCTCGCGCTCTCTGTCTGTGTGTCTCGCCCTCTATCTGTGTCTCTCGCGCTCTCTGCCTGTGTGTCTCACGCTCTCTGTCTGTGTCTCTCGCGCTCTCTGCCTGTGTGTCTCACGCTCTCTGCCTGTGTGTCTCACGCTCTCTGTCTGTGTCTCTCGCGCTCTCTGTCTGTGTCTCGCATATAACATTGCGGGAATGAGGGCACCTGGACATTGAGGGACTGCGGATCAGGTAAGATCCCAGGCGGGATTGCTGCTTTAGCGGGGACGTCCAGACACTGGTTATGGGGTTCAGGAAATTACATTGTGATTAATTGTCATTCACATCTGGGTTTTTTTTCTAGATTAGTGAGTTCATCCACCACACACACACACACACACACACACACACACACACACACACACACACACCACACACACACACACACACACACACACACACACACACACACCACACACACACACACACACACACACACACACGTCAAGCACTGCCCGTGCGCATGTGCAGAGGTCTCGGCATGCATGCGCAGGGTGTCCGGCCTGCAGGGGTGAGATGAGTGGCGTCCAACGTGTGACGGAGGGGAAGCGCCGTGGCGAGCACGCGCCCACCATCCCAGCTCCCCCTGGGCCAGCCTCCTGCCCCGGCCCCAGTCGTTAAGGCAAGCTTCTATCTTCTTGCAGTGAAGTGTTTGCCAAATGTTAGTCATTATCTTATTGATGTGTGGGGTTGGACCTATATATGTATTGGGGGGTGTAATAAACAGATTGCATTGTAATGTTTTTTTTTCCGTATAACAATAAGAAAAAAACAGTTAAGTAAAAGTTGCGCGCGAAATTTTTTTTCCATGGTAGGTGCGCTATGGGTTGTGGGGGGGGGGGGGACGCCCTGCTCTTTTCATTTATTCTGGGCCCCATTATTTCTGTTGACGGCCCTGATCACATACGCAATTCTCCTTCTCTCTTTTAAGGCTATATACTCCTCTGCCCCTCCTTACATCTCACCCTAATATCTCACTATATACTCCTTTGCCCCTCCTTACATCTCACCCTAATATCTCACTATATACTCCTCTGCCCCTCCTTACATCTCACCCTAATATCTCACTATATACTCCTCTTCCCCTCCTTACGTCTCACCATATATCTCACTATACCCTCCTCTGCCCCTCCTGACATCTCCCCCTAATATCTCACTATACCCTCCTCTGCCCCTCCTTATGTCTCACCCTAATATCTCACTATACCCTCCTCTGCCCCTCCTTATGTCTCACCCTAATATCTCACTATACCCCCCCTGCCCCTTCTTACATCTCACCCTAATATCTCATTATATACTCCTGTGACCCTCCTTACATCTCACCCTAATATCTCACTATATACTCCTCCTTACATGTCAGCCCTAATATCTCACTATACCATCCTCTGCCCCTCCTTACATCTCACCCTAATATCTCACTATACCCTCCACTGCTCCTCCTTACATCTCACCCTAATTTCTCACTTTACCCTCCTCTGCCCCTCCTTACATCTCACCCTAATATTTCCACTATACCCTCCTCTGCCCCTCCTTACATCTCACCCTAATATCTCACTATATCCTCCTCTGCCCCTCCTTACATCTCACCCTAATATCTCACTATACCCTCCTCTGCCCCTCCTTACATCTCACCATAATATCTCACTATATACTCCTCTGCCCCTCCTTACATCTCACCCTAATATCTCACTATACCCTCCTCTGCCCCTCCTTACATCTCACCCTAATCTCTCACTATATACTCCTCTGCCCCTCCTTACATCTCAGCCCTAATTTCTCGCTATGCACCATCCTGACTCTTGCGTTCTGCTCAAGGATGTTTACTATCTTCCCCCCTTTGTATCTACAGCCCTCTCCCGCGTAAAACCTCTCTCACTGACTGCCCCACACCCCTGGAATGCCCTTTCCCTCAATACCCGACTTATTTTCCTAATGTTACTTCTATGTCTGAAGCGCTTATTCCCATTATGTGTTATATTATTATGTAGTAGAAGGAACACAGGGCACAAACGGGTTTGGAATAACTAACTCATTTATTGAGCCAAACTCAACGTTTCGACCTTATTGGTCTTTATCAGGTGACATAGTGGCATGTCCTGCGTTCCTTCAACTACTACTTGCATTGGACTGATTACAGGCTATCGTTCAAATACACAGGAGCACCGCTAATTGTATCATCTTTTATTATACTCTTTTTAGGTGTGCAGCATTTATTTCATATACTTGGGAGTCTAATTATATTATTATGTCACGTGTATTACTGCTGTGACACGCTATGTACATGGATGGTGCTATAGATATAAAGATATACATACATGGAACAAATACGGTGTGCTCAGGTGTGGTATAAAAAGTTTCATATCAATGTATAAAAGCTATTGTCGGCCCAATAATGCATGAAACTTTGAATGGCCCCAGGTGCTTATTGCTGCTTTTAGAAGGAACGTCTGTCTCCTCAGTGAGTAAAATAGGAAGTGATAGAAACGCAAAGACAGGAGCACCATATAGTGTTATATATTTGATTAATGTCATTATGAAAAGATCAATGAAGAAATACACTCACAAACACTATTCTGGCCCAAGCACACTCTCAGGGATGCGTAGGGACAGGCAGGTTAACTCAATCCCCATATATCAAGCAAGGGAACCTTCTTAGGCTGCGGCCAGGGTGGGAGAGCGCTCGCTGGCGCTTGAGCGCCGTGATGTCAGGCACTGGGTGTTCCTTGGCCAGCCTGTTGAGCGCTTGAAGGGGCGTGTCAGGGGGCGCGGTCTTTACGTCACTGACCTGGCTCGCCCTCATTGGGCGAACCGCTCACGTGACGCATCAGCAAATCAAATTTGGTTGTCTCGCCAAGCAGGTGTTTCATTGCGGCCAGTGTGAGCGCGCCCGCCCACTCAGCGCCTCCCTGGCCGGGGCGTTACTTGCTTAAGTGTTTTATTTGGGGCAACAACATACAAATAAAAAGGGGGGGGAGTACTGAGGGAACAGTGGGACATGAGAGCAATGGAGGGGAAGGGGAGCTATGCGGGAAGTGGGATAAATGTAAGATATAGGGATAGGTAAAAATCAGTAACGTTACCAGGATAGGAGAGATGGCAGCTCAGGATGGCTGCTGGTACTAAGAGGCAGTAGGCTGGTCTGATGGGAAATTACTGAGACAATACCCCCTGGCAAGGGGAGGGGGAGCAGTCCCCTCCTGGTAAAAAGGCACGGGGGGGGGGGGGGGGGGGGGGGGGGGGGGGGGGGGGGGGGGGGGGGGGGTTGCCAAGTCAACTGGCTGAAGCCAAGAAACACATAAGGGATCGCAACATTTGTTGCAACAGCTAGCTGAGGTGTGCTGGCAGCCTGAAGGCAGAGAAAACACACAATCCTGTTCCAGGACAAACACGTCTTTATTGTCTGTGCCCAAAAGTCCCAGGTCCACCCGTTCGCGTCCCCCAGGAATTCCAACACGCCTCCCTCCGGAGTCAAATGAACATCCACTTGGGGAAGCCTGAGAATAATCGTAAACTCCGGAGAGGGACGCGGTGTGTGACTGTGTGAGAATTCCCCCGGGACACATGTATAATATATACGTTCTCTGAGGAAAATCTCTCAACTGCGCAGATCAATCAAACACTTTTGTGAGTTTGATACTTGTTTTTTAAGGTGTTTTTTTAAATAAATCAGAATTACACTATATGTGTTTTCTCTATACCAATTTATCGATGGGATTCTTAGGGCCTTAAATAGCAGAGACAGCGTCATTCCCAAAGATTCCAGGTCGGA
>NC_134501.1:26400300-26433115 GCF_040206685.1 Ascaphus truei | reverse complement strand
TATGCTTTGTGCACAGTAAATGCGCTGGGACTTTCAGAACCAATGTTCTGACTGGCCACTGGGGCTACCAACCTGGTGCCAGGAAGTCTAAACAGGACAGCGGAGATGAAAGCCACAGAGGATTTCCGAGGTGCCAAGACCATTTGGGCAGGAGGGAAAAGCAAGAACCCACGTCCTGTGATGAATGGAAGTTCTCTGAATTTCCATTTGCCCCACCAGACTTGGAGGAGCCCAACCCAACGTGTGGCTTTTGAATAGCAAGTGGCTGAGGTGGCAATCTTGCACATGCCCTTGGCAGATTCAGCACCCCCACTTGTCTGGCTTCACAAGACCAGCATCACTTTGATTGGCTGGTTAGGAAACTCCCACGCCCGGATTGGCTGCAGGGTTTTGTGAATGAAACTCAGAAGTATTATAAACCCCTGAGCCAATCAGATTTGTAGATTCTAAGCAAGCAAGTAACTTCCAGTCCTCTGGAGAAAGGGGAGCGGTGGCGTCTGGAATTGCAGGCGGATTTCAGTTCCAGGACATTTCAGGCTAGGTCCCAGTCAGGGAAGTGGAAGAAGTTCGGCGCAACTGCGCATGTCTGAAATGAGGCTCCCGGATGTCTCTTCAAAAAAACTTTATTGTGCACATACAAGGGCTACACCAGCGTCTCCCCCTCAACCCTCTGTGTAAGGGTGAAACGCGTTGAGGGGGAGACGCTGGTGTAGCCCTTGTGTGTGCACAATAAAGTTTTTTTGAAGAGACATCCGGGAGCCTCATTTCAGACATGCGCAGTTGCGCCGAACTTCTTCCACTTCCCTGACGCTCTTGACGGTGGCACCCAGGAGTAGGCGAGGAGAGTGGGTCCCAGACCGGAGGAGCAGGTGATGTAACACTTTTTTCCCCCCTGCACCGGTCAATTCTGTGGCCCTGCTTAGCTCCCTCATACCTACTCCAGTGTCTGATAACCTTCCACACCTGTGTATTACACCGAAGCGCACGACAGACTCCCTGGTACTAGGTCCCTGTCAGGGTAAGCTTCTGATTTAGAAACCCTGCTCCTAGGAAAGTCTCGTTTTCACCCCCAGTAAGTGTGTCTTTTCTTATGTAGTTTATGCAACATTGTGTGTCTGCCTTTTCCTGTGAATTCCCCCTGAGGAAGGTCCCATTCTGTAGGGACCGAAACGTTGGGTTTCTGGATGTATTTTTGCTTTCACTAATACACTTTGATTTTCAACTTTGAGTACTGTCTCTTGTTTACCAATCCTTGGAACGGTAACGTATAACTACATTCTCTATATGGGACGTGCACCTGTGGCTTACCAGCACCTATTTGAGTGCCAACTGCCTTATCTGACTATATATATATATATATATTATACTATATTAGTGAAAGCACTGTATGTTTGCCTGCCTGCCTGCCTGCCTGCCTGCCTGTCTGGATGTCCGGTGTCCCTAGGGGAAATCTCATTGGTCCCTTGGCCCGCCCCCGCACACCTCTCATTGGCCTGAGGCGGAGTGACGGGCCAAAGGACACACAGGGACACACACACACACAGGGAACACAGGGACACACACACACACATGGAACACAGGGACACACGGGGGGGGGACACACACAGACACACACACACACACACACAGGGACACACACACACACACACACAGGGACACACACACACACACATACACACACACACAGTGACACACACACACACACAGTGACACACACACACACACACACAGTTACATACATTAGCGGGGCTCACAGTGTTAGCAGCACCCGCGCGCACCTCCTCCTCTCCCCGTGTCTCCCGCGCTTTCACCCCGACCCCCCCCCTCCCCCGGCGCCGCTACAGTCAGCGGGGGACACACACTATTATTACCCCTTCAGCGCCCCCCCCCCCCCACCCAGTGTCAGCGGCCGTGCGAGACCCCCCCTCTATATCTCCCACCTCTCCCCCCCCCCACACATATACATGCCCCCCCCCTCCCCGGCGCTACAACTCACCCCTCCCCGGCGGGGGAACAGCCAGTGGCCAGGCAGGCTGCCTCGCGGCGCCGAGTGCCCAAGATGGCGGCGCCCGGGACACAGCGGGGGAGCGGCCACAACACGCTGCCTCCCGCCTCAGATCCACGTGGGACCTGTCGGACGGGTGAGTGAGCGGCCTTCACCTCCCCTCACCCACCCCTCACCCCCCATCACCTCCCCTCACCCCCTTTCACCTCCCCTCACTCCACTTCTCCCTTCCACCCCCCTTCACCTCCCCATTTACCTCCCCCCCTTCACCTCCCCTCCACCCCCCCTTCACCTCCCCTCCACCCCCCCCTTCACCTCCCTTCCACCCCCCCCTTCACCTCCCTTCCACCTTCCCCCTTCACCTCCCTTCCACTCCCCCCCCTTCACCTCCCCTCCACCCCCCCTTCACCTCCCCTCCACCCCCCCACCTTCACCTCCCCTCCACCCCCCCCTTCACCTCCCCTCCACCCCCCCTTCCCCTCCCCTCCACCCCCCCTTCCCACCGCCTCCCCCCCCTTCCCACCGCCTCCCCCCCCTTCCCACCGCCTCCCCCCCCCCTTCCCTCCACCTTCCCACCGCCTCCCCCCCTTCCCACCGCCTCCCCCCTTCCCCCCCTTCCCACCGCCTCCCAGCCCCCCTTCCCACCGCCTCCCCCCACCCCTTCCCACCGCCTCCCCCCCTTCCCACCGCCTCCCACCCCCCCTTCCCACCGCCTCCCACCCCCCCTTCCCACCGCCTCCCCCCCCCTTCCCACCGCCTCCCTCCCCCCCTTCCCACCGCCTCCCCCCCCCTTCCCACCGCCCCTTCCCCCCTTCCCACCGCCCCTTCCCCCCCCCGCTCCCCTTCCCCCCCCGCTCCCCTTCCCCCCCTCCGCTCCCCTTCCCCCCCCTCCGCTCCCCTTCCCCCCCTCCGCTCCCCTTCACCCCCCCTCCGCTCCCCTTCACCCCCCCTCCGCTCCCCTTCACCCCCCCTCCGCTCCCCTTTCCACCCCCCCCTCCGCTCCTCTTCCCCCCCCCTCCACCTCTTTTTCCCCTTTCCCCTCCCACCCCCTCCCACACTTCCACCCCCTCCTCTAACCCTTCCCCCCCTCCTCTAACCCTTCCCCCCCTCCTCTAACCCTTCCCCCCCCTCCTCTAACCCTTCCCCCCCTCCTCTAACCCTTCCCCCCCTCCTCTAACCCTTCCCCCCCCTCCTCTAACCCTTCCCCCCCCCTCCTCTAACCCTTCCCCCCCCCTCCTCTAACCCTTCCCCCCCCCTCCTCTAACCCTTCCCCCCTCCTCTAACCCTTCCCCCTCCTCTAACCCTTCCCCCCTCCTCTAACCCTTCCCCCCTCCTCTAACCCTTCCCCCCTCCTCTAACCCTTCCCCCCTCCTCCACCCCTTGCCCCCCTCCTCCACCCCTTGCCCCCCTCCTCCACCCCCTCCTCCCCTTCCCGCCGCCCTTCGCCTTCATGCCCGCCTTACCGCCTCCCCACCCCCGCCTCTGCCTTTCACCCGCCCTTACTCCGGCCGCCTCTGCCTTTCACCCACCGCCTCACAGCCGCTGCACGCACTCAACAGACACCCGCCACACTCGACACATACCTGCCGCCACACACACCTGCTGCCTCCCGCCCCTACGCACCGACATCACTGACCCACCGCCTCACACCCTAGCAGGACCCCCACTCACAGACAGCACTCACAACCCACGCGCCAGCCGCCGCCTCACACCCTTGCAGGACCCCCACTCACAGACAGCACTCACAACCCACGCACCACCCGCCGCCTCACACCCTAGCAGGACCCCCACTCGCACACAGCACTCACAACCCACGCGCCACCCGCCGCCTCACACCCTAGCAGGACACACGACTCAGATTTTTACATCACTTATGCCACCAAAATATACATTGTACTGTGGTGTGGTTACAATAAACCATTTTTATACAACATCGTATTACATTTTCTTACATCTTTCTTTTCAATATTATTATCCAACCTTTACAACAAACAGTCACCTATTGTTCCACGATTTATAAATAATACTACCTATTACGCATTTACATCCCGGGCAACGCCGGGTCTCTCAGCTAGTATATATATATATATAAATATACAGTATATGTGTGTGCACAGCACTCAGATTAAAAAGTCAGCTATTAGATTCCAGTGATATACCCAAAACAAAAAATGGGTGCATTTTTGGGGCCTGTTCTTTCGTGGCTATCAGATATACTTTTTGGTTTGGGTATACTGATGGACTCAATACATAACTCATCTTTTTCATCGCAGCACAGTGGACCACTTTTTTCTGTATAAACTTTAGGACGTCTGGTGGTCCAGGTCCATACTATACTATATACTATACCAGGGGTCGTCAAACCGCGGCTCACGAGCATCTTCGGGCACGTCCGTGCGGCTCTCCTCAAGATTTGGAATTGCGGGGCAGGCGCGACGCGGAAGCAAGCGCGTGGCGAAAAATGGCAGCGATTCCCCAGCTGTCCCGGCGCGCAGGTCCCGGCGCGCATGCGCAGGGCCCGCTCCCCCCCGCTCCCAACGTGGGACGGAGGGGGAAGTACCAGCTAATCCTGCGGCCTGCTTCCCCCTGCTTCCCCCCGTGGCCAGCTTCCCGCGCTCCCCCCGCAGCCAGATTCCCGCGCTCCCCCCGCAGCCAGATTCCCGCGCTCCCTCCGCGGCCAGATTCCAGCGCTCCCCCTGAGCCCACCTCCCGTGGCCCCCCCCCGAGCCCACCTCCCGCACCCCCAAGCCCACCTCCTCTCCCGGGCAGCTGCCGCAGGGATATCGGGGGCAGGAGGGGAAAGAGTCCGGCGGCAAGCTGCACCCACCCGGTCACTGTCACCCAGTCACTGTCACCCACCAAGTCACTGTCACCCAGTCACTGTCACCCAGTCACTGTCACCCACCCAGTCACTGTCACCCACCAAGTCACTGTCACCCAGTCACTGTCACCCAGTCACTGTCACCCACCCAGTCACTGTCACCCACCCAGTCACTGTCAAAGTCACTGCCACCCAGTCACTGTCACCCAGTCAGTGTCTCCCACCACCCTGTCACTGTCACCCAGTCAGTGTCTCCCAGTCACTGTCACCCACCCAGTCACTGTCTCCCACACACCCAGTCACTGTCACCCACCCAGTCACTATCTCCCACCCACCCAGTCACTGTCACCCACCTAGTCACTGTCACCCACCCAGTCACTGTCACCCACCTAGTCACTGTCACCCACCCAGTCACTGTCAAGTCACTGTCACCCAGTCACTGACTCCCACTCACCCAGTCAGTGTCTTCCACCGACCCAGTCACTGTCATTCACCCACCCAGTCACTGTCACCCACCCACCCTGTCACTGTCACCCACCCACCCAGTCACTGTCACCCACCTAGTCACTGTCACCCACCCATTCACCCACCCTCATTCACCCACCCACGGTCATTCACCCACCCACCGTCATTCACCCACCCACCCACCATCATTCACTCACCCACCCACCATCAAACAACCATCATTCACCACCCACTGTCATTCACCCACCCACTGTCATTCACCCACCCACTGTCATTCACCCACCCACCCACCGTCATTCACCCACCCACCAACCCACTGTCATTCACCCACCCACCCACTGTCATACACCCACCCACCCACTGTCATTCACCCACCCACCCACTGTCATTCACCCACCCACTGTCATTCACCCACCCACCAACCGTCAAACAACCATCATTCACCCACCCACCGTCATTCAACCGTTATTCAACCACCCACCAACCCACCGTCATTCACGCACCCACCATCATTCACCCACCCACCATCATTCACCCACCCACCGTCATTTACCCACCCACCCACTGTCATTCACCCACCCACCCACTGTCATTCACCCACCCACCCACCCACCCACTGCCATTCACCCACCCACCCACTGCCATTCACCCACCCACCCACCATCAAACAACCATCATTCACCCACCATCATTTACCCACCCACCGTCATTCACCCAACTGTCATTCTACAGTCATCCACCCACCCACTCAGCCACCCAGGCAGGCAGTCACATGTCTTTTGTTGAAAATATAAAAATAAACAGGTTGCATTGTAATGTTTTTTTCTGTATCACAATAAGAAAACAGTTAAGTAAAAGTTGCGCGCTAAAATATATTTTTTCGTGGTAGGTGCACTATGGGTTCGGGGGGGGGGGTACGCTATGGGTTCGGGGGGGAGTGGGGGGCCCTGCTCCTTTCATTTGCCCCGGGCCCCATGATTTCTGTTGGCGGCCCTGGGGGGGGGGGGGCAGCCTGATGTGATGGGGGGGAATAATGATGGGGGGGCAGCCTGATGTGATGGGGGGGAATAATGATGGGGGTGCAGCCTGATGTGCTGTGGGGGAATAATGATGGGGGTGCAGCCTGATGTGCTGTGGGGGGGGGGGAATAATAATGGGGGGGGGGCAGCCTGATGTGATGACGGTTAATCAACCGTACTTGTAAAAATATATTTATGGCTCCTTAAAAAATTCTAAATCGTTGTGCTACTCATATTTGGCTCTTTTGGACTAAGCGTTTGATTACCCCTGTACTGTACTGTACATATATCACTTAGTTAAGTTTTGGTGAGTAAAAAAAGTGACAGAAACCCTCCACAGCAAAGCATATAGCAAATGGAAATATTCCTGTATGTTCATTTGCATGTCTTAGGCCCGGGCCATAGAGGGGTGGGGAGAGCGGAGGCGCGCTTACGCTGAGGCTCGCCTGCATTAGTCAGCGCGATTCCACGGACTTGCAGGCGAGCCAGCGTACGCGAAGGGAGCCGGGGGGATGTGGTTGGAGGCGGGGCAGTGAAGTCGCTGGGCCAATCGCCCGCGACGCACTGACGTCACGGCGCCGACGTCACGGCGCCGTGACGTTGACGCTGCTGTGCAGTGATTGGATGTTTTCAGCCGACAGCGCGCTGAAAAACAGCTTGGCGCTCGGCTGAAAACTCCAAAGCCTCCGCACGCCTGCGGACGCTCGCGTGAGCCCCCTCTCAAGGCATCCTCTTTGAGGATGCAGGGGCTCAGCGCTGAGCGTCCGCACGGCTCAGCGCGGCCTGTCCGTCTATGGACTCGGCCTTAGGCAGGTCTGCAACCCTGCCTTTCACCATTATCACCCAGCACACAGCACTTCCACTGCAGCAAGTGATTCTGGGAAATGATATTCAAATAAGCACACAGTGCCACTTTTTGCTTCAAAACCATTTAAAATATGGTTCCCTATAGGCTTAAGCTTGCTGCATGGTCACAGCTTTAAGCACAGCCAGGGTTAGGATGCATAGCCAGTAAAACCACCCACAGATAGCTGTTTCGACCTTAATGGGTCTCATCAGTGTGGGGTTGGTTACTGTGTGCTCATTTGCATGTCATTTCCCAGAATCCATTGCTGCAGTGGAAGTGCTGTGTGCTGGGTTATAATGGTGAAAGGCGGGGTTGCAGGCCTGCCTAAGACATGCAGATGAGCATACAGGAATATTTCCATTTGCTATATGCTTTGCTGTGGAGGGTTTTTGTCACTTTTTTTACTCACCATAACTTCAGCTTTGCATAGCCAGTAACCAACCCCACACTGATGAGACCCATTAAGGTTGAAACAGCTGTCTGTGGGTGGGTTTTCTGGCTATGCATCTTAACCCTGGCTGTGCTTAAAGCTGTGACCATGCAGCAAGCTTAAGCCTATAGGGAACCATATGTAAAATGGTTTTGAAGCAAAAAGTGGCACTGTGTGCTCATTTGCATGTCATTTCCCAGAATCCCTTGCTGCAGTGGAAGTGCTGTGTGCTGGACGATAATGGTGAAAGACAGGGTTGCAGACCTGCCTAAGACATGCAAATGAGCATACAGTAATATTTCCATTTGCTATATAAATATAATATATAATCAAGAAGCGCAGGCCTGGCACCATAGACTCTCCCTTCTACTCCAGCTTACAATTTGTCCACGGACGCACGCAGGAGAAACGAGTATTAGAAGGAAGCAGGACCCAGGTAGAGGTACTTATAGAGGTAAGGGTTTTTCCCTCCCATCCCCGATTGGCATAGTGGACACTTCATATTCCATTCTCAACGGCACCTCTCCACACCTATGGGTGTATAGACTGCATACTTGTGCGCACGACAGTACTTTGTTCAGCACCATAGCGTAACTTGATAATAAAACAATTTAATACAAATAAAAAAGCCTCTAGGACTTGCACACATAATCGTAGATTTTGAAAATCGCATTTTAGAGATATACCGTATTTTCTCGATTGTAAGACGCACCATCGATTTGGCCCTTACAATCGAGGAAAATTACTTTTTCACTCTCCATGTCAGCGGATGGTTGAAGATGGACAGCGGGCGGGTGTGCGGCAGCAGGACAGGTCCCAAGTCTGCAGGTGAATGAAGATAAGAAGACAGCGGGCGTGCGGTGGGGTGCGGCGGCAGGCGATCATAATAGCAGGAGAGCTGAGCAGGAGCAGAGTGGCACACGGGAACGGCTGGGGAGGTGCACACTGTAACCGGAAGTCAGACACCGGTCAACTTCTGGTGTTACAGTGTGCACCTCCCAAGCCGTTCCCCTACGCCGCTCTGCTCCTGCTATTATGATCTATTAGCCGCCTCCGCCACCACACGCCCGCTGTCTTCTTATCTTCATTCACCTGCAGACTTGGGACCTGTCCAGCCGCCGCCACCGCACTCCCACCCATTGTCCATCTTCAACGATCTGCAGACGTGGGACCTCTTCTGCCGCCACCGCACACTTCGTCCTCCGCTGACATGGAACCTCTCCTGAAACATGTTTAAAAAAATGTAATACATCGATTCTAAGACGCACCCCGATTTCAGGCATGTGAAAATCGAAAAAAAGGTGCGTCTTAGAAATGAGGAAATAGGGTAACTCTGCCGGAACAGATGCCAACAGCACACGGGATACATGTCAACTGGAGGGTGTAGGGTGACCAGATGTCCCGGTTTAGCTGGGCCAGTCCTAGTTTTTAGGGCTCTGGTCCGACTTTTTGGGTTGCTGTCCCGGTTTTTAATTCCTGTTGCGGCGTTTGGCAGTCGCTTGTGCGCATGCGTGACCAGCAAGCGCCGATTGCGCAAGAGCGACCGGCCAGTGCCAATCACGCATGTGTGGACGGCGAGTGCTCTTCACACATGCGCAGTCATTTGTCCACTTTTTTTTCTGGGACAAATATGGTCCCCCTAGTGTTATCAGCACTGACTTCCAGGGAACCGCCAGGATATGTAAATCCCCGTAGAGGGTCCACTCGTGCTCAGAGAGTACTGCTCCAGCATCCGCTGGAATGGCTTCTCCGATATCAATCCCGTGCAGTAAAACTAAAAGAAACTGCTGTTATGCATCTTGCAATTCCTTTAGCGCCAGGCTTTAGCTGACGCCAAAACATTGCACGTTTTTATAGTACGATATGCTTATCACAGCTTAGTGAATAGCAGTTTCTGGCAAAAAATGCGATTTCTGGCATTTTTTGTCTGACCACACGGTTTTTGTTTTGCCAAAGTGTTATAGTACTATACAGAGCCGTTTCCGTGCGATATTGCCCTGTTATCGCACTTTAAGGGAATGTATAGGGCTGTAAGCCACTTATCGAAGTTTAGTGAATGAGCCCCTAAATGAATTTTGCAACTTCTACTAAATTTTCAGACAATTTGCTTGAACCATTCAAAGAAATTGAATATTAAAAATGAAAATAAATGGGGTAACCACAATAACAAATAACACTGCACATTCTAATAGGTACATCCGTGTAGCTGTACGTACATGATCAGACTCTGTAAGTAGTTACTTGGATATGTATACACTTATACATTTTCCACTTCGACCATTTTAATTCCCCCTGTTTTTTTAATTTATTGTTACCAATACATTATTTTCAATTTGTTTCTTTCTTTCTATAATCTCTTGAGGTGATGTTAATGATCTGTCTGTACTGGTTGACTGACACACACAGACACACACAGACACACACTCACACACACATGGTATACGGGTAGGAGATAACCTGCCCATGTTTTGTGGGGTAATGGTGTGATTTAAGATCTTTTATGTAAGAATTATTTGTATTGTATAATTGAACAGCTATTAGTAACATATTCTCAGGTTAATTGAACAATTAAGCCAATTGTTGGGACTACAAAAGACTCAGATCCCGGTGATCATATCATTCTCCCTGATGAAGTGACACTGTCACGAAACGCGTATGTTTGAACTTTGCAAGTTGCGTATCCAGTAAAGCGGAGACATAACCAGCCCAATTATCCCACAGGCCAATTGGAAATCCAGCGTGTCTCCTACAGGAAGTACCCTAGAAACAGCAGGTGGGAGTAACGGGGTCTGGGAGAGGGGTGAGGAGCCCCAAGGACGGATAACGTTGCCCGTTGGGCCCCTTAAGGCGAAGTTACGCCACTGTACCATCTCTGCCTTGAAAACGGTGAAACACCAAGATCTATATGCCAACATAAAAGCTATGTTGGCAAAGTGGGCTGCTAGCAGCACTACAAGAAACAAAGAGGCAGATGTCAGCTTTAGAGGAGTTTAGAGACTAAAACTGATGGTTTTGTAGAGGAATGGAATACTCTCCCCGAGGCAGTTAAACACTTCCAAGAACTAATATCAGAACTGCTGGAGAGGAATGAAGACCTGGAAAACCGCTAAAGGAGGAATAATGTCCGTTTTCGCGGTGTCCCAGAGCAGGTAGATTCCGTTGATACCTATGTAACCTTTTACCCCCACCCTCTGTGAGATTTGGCTGTTACTAGTGTCTTTCATGTGAGGCTGTGCATACCTGTGAGGCAACAGGAGGGCTGATTGCTCCGTGATGATGTGGGGAGAGTCAGGACAGGTTTACAGGGCACCTTATTTGTTGGCAGCGCCTCCAGTCAGCGAGGATCCTGTGGTAGTAGGATGGTCCATGCTGACACCTTTCTAGAGCCCAAGACAGTGATTCACACATGCATATGGTTTAGTGGTGTTTATTGCATTGGTCAGATTTTACAGCAGTCCCATTCCTTCCTTTGTTTTCCGCAGGAACACTTGCAAGGCTTGAGGCCTTCCATTCTGTGATGCTCCTCCGGCATTCCCTTATGGGACACAAGGTAGCTGTTGTTCATGCCACAAAAGAGAGAGGAAAGAGACACACCCACTTTTAGGAGAGTACCAGTTTATATACCCTAGGGTTGGGCTTGTAACCCTGCCCCATAACAGGGCAGGTCTGATACTGACAGGTGTCACATCTGCACAAGTGACCCAGCCTGTACACTCCCCCAGGCTGACACTCTCTGGTTGTTGCTAGGCCCACCCTTGGATACACTACTGCATCCAAGGCTGCAATAGCAACTTGGCCTACAGGGGGAATTAACCCTCTCCAGTGCCTGACCCTTGAAGGACTTATACTGTTAGGGCCCAGAGGAAGAGGTAGCAGCTGGAGGCTATGCTACACCTATGTACACAGACCTTTTTCACCGCTAATCCCAAATACTGACACAGAAATGTACCATCTATTCAGGGCACACAGGGCCTTGCAGGGACGCCTCAGAAACACAGAGAGACCATTATACAATGTCACTATTATAAAATTAAAGAGGACCTTCTAAAAGCAGCCAGGCAAGCTGATCCAGTGGTGAAGGCACGACTTTGGAAATGTATCCTGACCTTTCTCCCATAACTCTGGACTGCAGAAGGAAACTAAGAACGGTAACCCTAAAACCCCGCGATAATTGAGTAAATTACCGCTGGGGTTTTCCGTTCCGACTCATGGTGCAGCACGATGGCAAGGTCCAACGGCCAGAAACCTACGAGAGGTGGAGAGTTTCATGAGGAATGTGGGACTGAACCAGAGTTCACCACGTTGAGGATTAGTGGTGGAGTGAAGATCGAATTCCCCGGCTACTCTTGAAGAGACCTGGACACAAACTTAGAGGATACGAAGGATGACGTGCCCTAACAGCGAAATGTGGAACACTTCCCCTGGGGCCAAGGTGTGAGAGAGCGGCTGAGACCAAAGAATCAGATGGAGATGACAACAGCCATCACTGGATGAGAAACATCAGAGGACAGAAGGGCCTACCTAAGAGTGACTATATATTAAAGTCCCAAAGAGAGACAAGACAAAACTTTTCTGGATAGCAGCAGATCTGACCCTGGGATCGCTTGTAGAGAGCTAAGGCCTGGACTCACGTGAAGGACACTTGATGACTCCAGACTGAAAGGTCAACTCAGTGAATCAACTGTGGTCCTCCGAGCCCCCAAAAGAAAGAATATCCTATACAGTTGTAACCCATATTTCCCCCCCCCCCCCCGTCGCAGACTGGACCCTAGGGTGTAGTGAGGGCTGGCTACGTGTACTAGGGTGGTGCGTACCTGTGAGGAACAGGAGGGTCTGAGTCTCCTGCGATGGTATAGGGCAGCGTTTCCCAAATGGTGGGTCGCGACCCGGCACCGGGCCACGGCACCAAAATTGCCGGGTCGCAGCGAGGCTGGCCACGCGGTGTCCCCCCTGCTCAATTTAAAAAAAATGGCGGCGATTCCCCCCGCGGTCCCGCGCACTTGCGCAGGGCCCGCTCCCTTCCTCCCCCCGCTCCTACGTGGGACGGAGGAGGAAGTACCAGCTCCTCTGCGGCCCGCACGTTACGTGTGACGGAGGGGGAAGTACAAGCTCCTACTGTGGCCCGCTTTCCCCCGCGGCCAGCTTCCCGAGCTCACCTCCCGTGCCCCCAAGCTCACCTCCCGTCCCGGGCAGCAGGGGATATCGGGGGCAGCAGGGGAAAGCGTCCGGCGGCAAGGTAAGTCACCCCACCCAGTCACTGCTTCCCACCCAAGTGCCCCTGGCCCCCTCCCTCCCTCCCACCCAAGTGCCCCTGGCCCCCTCCCTCCCACCCAAGTGCCCCTGGCCCCCTCCCTCCCACCCAAGTGCCCCTGGCCCCCTCTCCAGTCACTCACATCCGTCGTTGCCTGTAATTCACTGTTTGTGTCTGTGTGCGTATAGGGGAGAGCGAGTGTGTGTGTGTGTATCTGTATCAGTGTGTGTGTGTGTGTATCAGTGTGTGTGTGTATCAGTGTGTGTGTGTAGCAGTGTCTCTGTGTGGCTGCGTGTGTGTCAGTGGCTGCGTGTGTGTGTCAGTGGCTGCGTGTGTGTGTCAGTGGCTGCGTGTGTGTGTATCAGAGGCTGTGTGTATGTATCAGTGTGTGTGTCAGTGGCTGCGTGTGTCAGTGGCTGCGTGGCTGTCAGTGGCTGTGTGTGTGTATCAGTGGCTGTGTGTGTGTATCAGTGGCTGTGTGTGTCTGTGTGTGTATCAGTGGCTGTGTGTGTGTGTGTGTGTGTGTGTGTATCAGTGGCTTTGTGTGTGTCTGTGCAGGCCCTATAGGCCAGTATACGCGATAAAAATTTTAGTGGGTCACGAAGGAGAAGTTCAAAAATAACCGGGTCACGGAAAAAAAGTTTGGGAAACCCTGGTATAGGGGATAACAGGGACAGGCTTCTGGGGTATATGCCTCCATCTTCTTTAGCAGCAACGGTGCAGCGCCTCCATCTCTGGTAAGCCCTTAGGATGTAGGGTGAAATCCTTCCAGAGAGCCCTTTGCTTCAGGGCAAGAGATTTCAGTCTCACACACACAAGACTTTTGTAAAAGCAGCAATGTCTCTTTATTCTTCCGCCACAGCACACAGCATACACAGCAGCACTCAGGTACGGTGTACAGGGCCTTGTCCTACTCTCCTTCTCCTCCAGGCTGTACCCCTGCAGGATGGGCTGCATGAAGCTCCAATACTCCCGACACCCACCCCAAGGAGTATACCCTCTGGGTGAGGCTAGCTTCCCCCCCTCACCCCCTGAGCAGGGTGAGGGGCATTGGTCCACCGCACTATAGTGCTATCAGCTCTAATCAGGCTGGGCCTTAGCTTCTCCTCCTAGCACAGGTATCACTCTAATCCTGACTGTCCAGTCAGGCACTCCAACACCAACTCCCTCCCTCTGGCAGGAGCAGGCAACTAAATTTAGTCAGCCCCACCCCTCATGATGTCAGAAGCCTCATGCCTTCCACACAGAGTCAGGGGGCCTACCTCCACCAATCAAGGCAGGGCTTGAAGCGGGGGAAACCCATGATAACTACTGGCGGCCTGCCCTTAGCAGGACTTACACCAGTAGGAGAAAGATATATAGCCCAAAATCTTACCAGGGCTACACGGTCTTAAGATTTTAAGATGTTTAACTGTGTTTTCAACGTTATAAAGTTATATGCAAAGTTAGGCCTTAAGAGCAACATGGCACGCAAGGCGAAGTTACTAGACATGCACCAAAGGGTGTGACCATCCCGTGAGGTATAATATAGCATTATATCTTAAGCATAGACTAAAGGGCCTATTCTAGTAGCCATCATAACCCACTTATCGAGGCTTATTAGCTGTTATCGGCCAAAAATGCCTACAGCGATTCAGAAAGCCTCGATAAGTGGGCTGAATTGACATTTTTGGGACTCGTCAAAAACACATCGCCAAGTGAGCCACGATAAGTTCCTTATCGCCAGTTTTCAAGTTTGTGCAATTCTAGTAGCCTCGATGAAGTTATTGCGACTCTAGGATGGCAATTTCCTACCAAATTCCTCTCGCCAGAAAAAGTTGCAAAGCAGAGGAGTAAACCTCCAAGCCCGACGCTACTAGCCTGGAAGACAGCGTGTATCACGCGCAGGCTGAATTAACCCCAAACATACCGGAGACAAACCATGAGTGTATTAACGCTGTAGCTGTAATAAGTCCTTAAATCACATTGAACGGGAACCAGCTGGAAGCGATGGACCCTTGGTCCCCCTAAGGGAACCGACAGACCCTCGCATATACCAGGTAACCCTTAGTGATAAATCAGCAGCAAACAGTCACTGGACGGCGTACTCACAATCCAGAATCCAGGTAAGTCTGAAGGCTCCGGTGTAGGCTACGTGCATCCAGGAATAGCAGGAACAGGTAAGCAGGAGAAAAACACTAGGAGCACAGCAATGAAAAACGAGAACTGGAGGCCAAATGAAAAAATAACGAAAATTTAATGGGACATCAACTATTTAAAAGAGAAACCTCTAACGCGTTTCCCGCACGGTGCGCTTTATCAAAGAGTAGTTTCAATGGTCTTAATCAAACTCTTATATGGTCTACACCCTCAGAAGCACCGCCTACCTGTGCCCAGGTAAAAACAAACCCCCAGGGCACAAATCCCCTGTGAAAACGAAACACAGGAAAGGGGCGTAATGCTCAGAGGGAGGAAATCCACAAAGAGGTAATGAACAGGTAAAAATGCAATAAAAAGACCAACAACATACAAAAAAATTCAATAACACATATATATCATCTGCGGAAGTATAAAAATACACATGTCCAAATCTATAGTGAACAGTCAATATATACATAACTCATTAACCTGTTAACTTGATGCAGTATAGCAACATATAAACAATGTGTCATATCAAACTCCAAGACATAATAAATTTGATTTTAGATAATAAATCTGCCAGAATTTGAAATGATCAGAACACATGTATAAAACATTGTGCTAGAGAAACAAAATGGAAAAATGAAAAAAATGAAAGCCAAGACGAACTGTCAGACAAAAATATATCTTATATGATCATATGAAAAGCAGAATGAGTAAATATCCTAATGATCAAACAATCAGTCAATAATATCATAAAACAGAAGCATAGCAAGCAAATTCATAGAAAATATTTTAAATCCCATTCTGTATTAATTCCTGCAGGGAATAATGTATCCAAAGAGTGGATCCAAAACATCTCACGTTGGTTGAGAAGCTTTAATCTATCACCCCCTCTCACGGGCATAGACACTAGTTCTACAACTGAAAATTGAAAGTTTGATAGACTGCCTGAAGGACAGTCAGTAAAATGTTTACAAACTGGTAACATTAAATCTTTTCTTTTAATGGAACGAATATGTTCCATAATTCTGTTTTTAACAGGACGTATGGTACGGCCCACATAACCTTGGCCACAGCCGCAGGTAAGAAAGTATATGACAAATTGTGAGTCACAATTAATAAAGGATGGGATCCTATAATTCTTTCTAGAATAGATAGTCTTAATGGATTTGATGGGTTTCGCATAACAAGAAATGCAACATTTTCCACATTTAAAGAAACCTTTTATCTTAACAGATTTTTTGGGCTCCATAGAGTTAAACAAACTTGGAGAGAGATAATTTGATAAGGATTTGCCATTACCTTTAGGAAATCCAAATGTCTGGCCTCGCAAACTGCTCAACTGATGGCTTGGCACATCGCACCAAACCTGGTTAGATGGGTGGAAATAGAAAAAGGCCCAGGTGGAACGCTCAGGTAGCTCCCCCCCAAAAATTCAGATTAGATACAGATAGAATTCTGCCAACTTTCTCCCACTCACTGAAGATATGAGACAGAGTAGGTTTGGGGAGAGGTCACTTGACTACCCGTACGGGGATGCCATCCCAACCATGCTTCCCTCCAGGCCTTAGTGTGGTCGAGAAACATTTTTCTAGGGCTCAGAACTTAATGAGAAACACCAAAGTCAGATCAATAATAGATCTCCGAAAAACTAAGCAGATCCCAGACTCTGAGTTCCTTACACTTGCCCAGATAAGGCACATCCTCTTGGTATGCTGAGCGCCCGATCCAGCAAAGTACAGCTTTTGAAAGGATCTGCATCTCCACACTTTTTGCAAAACAACTAAGCTCACTTTTATATCTTGAGCTTCTACCCAACACAGGAGATACTGAGCGAGTGAGCGAGCACACAGACAGTGGGAAGAGGATATTGAAAATCTACATTGAAAATCAACCACCCCAGTGTACATCTGCGTTGCCCCAAAGGCGGACAGCCTGATGGGGCTCCCTCAAGAGCTGCTCCCCTCTGCACAGGACCAGCGTGCTAAGGGTTAACATTTGCTTGTACTTTGTGGAACGTCAACCCCACCCACTGGAATGTTAATAAGCCAAGAGGTCACAAAGAACTTTTTGTTCACAGCTGCATTGAAAATCAACCACTCCAGTGTAAATCTGCGTTGCCCCAATGGTGGACAGCCTTTGGCGCAGCCAAAGGGTGTGAGCCGTTTGCTGTAATTCACTGCTGTTTGGTGATGTTAAAGTGATGTTAAAGCTGCTCTATTTCAATCGGAAACTCACAAGCCCTTTATCCCCTGTACCCAATTTTCCAACTCTATCTGTCCATGAAATGTCTGTGAACTCACTGTATAACCCTGTTCTTTTAATGTAACCATGTATTTTTATAACAAAAGAGACCATCTGGCGACTCCAGGTATAGCACACAATCTAGCTTAATAAGCTTGTGCTGTAAAGTAGTGAGTGGAACATGTGGAAACAAGCCTAATGGAGGTATGGGGGTAGTAGCTGAGTGCAGTCCCGTTCCCAGTGTATGGTGATAGGCTGCAATTGCACAGCTATACGGATAGAGTAGGTACTCACAGTAAACCGTTCCCCCTCACCTCCTGGCTGGATGTTCACCTCCAAGGGTGAGTGACGTCCTTCCGTTGCGCGTTCACGATCCGGATGTGAACAAGAAGATAGATGATCGATGCCACTGCAGTTCCTATAGAAGTCAGACTCACCAGGTAGGATGATAAAATGATTTTATTTAACTACATAAAACAGATACTAACGAACATGACTAGGAGACCTCCTCCCACGCGTTTCGAGCAAGTTTGCTCTTTCTCAAGGAGTATAACATACATGAAGGGACTGTGTTATTTATACCTCCCTTCTACTGATTGATTAATGTGTTGCACCTAATTGGTTAATACATACTGTATGCAAAATTTCAACACATTGGACTCCAACCCATTGATCACATGTAACAGAGATGTATTAAGAATGTTTTTAAAGGGCAAACAATAATATTATTGTCTGCAATGGTATAATACCTTGTTGGAATCATTTAAATGAGTCCTATACTTTAGTGCCAACAGTGTGGGCAATAGTTAGATATGTCAAAGTCGTCACTATTTCTTAAGTTAATGTCTGATTGACTACATAATCATTTAATACTTGATATGGGGCAAAATCATAACACATATTGCATAAATACCCACATATAAAACACATATAGATGTAGCAGTAGAAATGTTGATATATATATATATATATAGTCTATTATTACATTTGTATAAGACAGTAATGAGGAAAGAGAAAATGGGAGGGGGGAAGGAGGAGGGGGAAGGGAGGGAAGAAGGGAGGGGAGGGGGAAAAGAACGGGGAGGGAGGGAGGGGGGGCAGGGGACAAGGTGGTAACCATGGTGTACATATCACAGGAAAACCTTCAGGTCCCATTCTGTATTAAGCCCTTTGGGTATTAATGTGTCAATGGTAAAGATCCAAAACGCTTCACGTTGGTAAAGCACCCTGGATCTATCACCACCTCGTTTATGGGGCCTAATGTGTTCAAGCATGACACATTTGACATTTTTGAGACTACCTGACTGGCATTCCTTAAAATGATGTGAAACGGGATGTGTAGTGTCCAGATTATTGATATGTCTAATATATTCTAACATCCTTATTTTAAATAAGCGAGTTGTTAGACCCACATACCTTTTGTTACATCCACAAGTGATCATGTATATTAAATGATCTGTATTGCATGTAACAAATGAAAGGATTCTATACTCTTTAGTTTGTTCAGTATTAGTGAAACTTTTACATTTTTGGACACATTGACATACTTTGCATTTCCCGCATTTGTAACATCCTAATAAATCTGGAAATAACATATTTTTATTACAGTTACTCCTATCTGGAATCATACTTGGTGAGACTAGACTGCCTAAAGTGTGTGCTTTTTGAAAAACAAATTGAGGGTCCACGGAGACCATATCCTTTAACAGAGTATCTGTGTTAAGAATGGCCCAATGTTTCCTGATAATTGATTTGATATTCATAGCCTGACGGCTATATTGAGTAATGAAGAATGGTGGTTCACATTGGTTTACGTCATTCTGTTTAGATTTGTTACTCTGTTTTATTTGAGAAAAACTGGAGAGATCTGTATTAATTAGGTCATCTCTGGATTTCTTTCTGGCCTTCGTGTATGCCCATTGCACTGATCGTGGGTCATAACCCCTGTCTAAAAATCTTTTAATTAGATCATAGGAACTATTATCAAAATGTTCCATCGTGGAACAGTTCCTGCGTAAGGTAACCCTTTAAGTAGATTTGGGCTATGGCAACTGGATGCGTGCAAAAGTGTGTTTCTAGAATTGGGCTTCCGGTATATATTGGTATATGCTCGGCGATCCATACCTACAAAAAGACACAAGTCCAAGAATTGGATGTGGTGGTGGTGGAAGTGATGTGTGAAGGACAGATTGTAGGTGTTGGTGTTAAGATAAGCAAAAAAGGCATGCAGTTGTGAAACTGTACCTGACCAAACCATAATGAGGTCATCTATATAGCGGTGATATGTGATGTCGATAGGGGGTTTCTATCTAAAAACACATGGGTATATAAAATAAGGATGTTAGAATATATTAGACATATCAATAATCTGGACACTACACATCCCGTTTCACATCATTTTAAGGAATGCCAGTCAGGTAGTCTCAAAAATGTCAAATGTGTCATGCTTGAACACATTAGGCCCCATAAACGAGGTGGTGATAGATCCAGGGTGCTTTACCAACGTGAAGCGTTTTGGATCTTCACCATTGACACATTAATACCCAAAGGGCTTAATACAGAATGGGACCTGAAGGTTTTCCTGTGATATTATGTACACCATGGCTACCACCTTGTCCCCTGCCCCCCCCCTCTCCGTCCTTTTCCCCCTCCCTTCCCTTCTCCCCCCTTCCCCATCCTTTTCCCCCTCCCCTCCCTTCCCCCTTCCCCCTCCTCCTTCCCCCCTCCCATTTTCTCTTTCCTCATTACCGTCTTATACAAATGTAATAATAGACTATATATATATATATCAGAATTTCTACTGCTACATCAATATGTGATTTATATGTGGGTATTTATGCAATGTGTGTTATGATTTTGCCCCATATCAAGTATTAAATGATTATGTAGTCAATCAGACATTAACTTAAGAAATAGTGACGACTTTGATATATCTAACTATTGCCCACACTGTTGGCACTAAAGTATAGGACTCATTTAAATGATTCCAACAAGGTATTATACCATTACAGACAATAATATTATTGTTTGCCCTTTAAAAACATTCTTAATACATCTCTGTTACATGTGATCAATGGGTTGGAGTCCAATGTGTTGAAATTTTGCATATGTATTACCCAATTAGGTGCAACACATTAATCAATCAGTAGAAGGGAGGTATAAATAACACAGTCCCTTCATGTATGTTATACTCCTTGAGAAAGAGCAAACTTGCTCGAAACGCGTGGGAGGAGGTCTCCTAGTCATGTTCGTTAGTATCTGTTTTATGTAGTTAAATAAAATCATTTTATCATCCTACCTGGTGAGTCTGACTTCGATAGGAACTGCAGTGGCATCGATCATCTATCTTCTTCTTCTTCCTATCTTCATGTATTTTTATAACTCTGTGCCCAGGACATAGTTGAAAACGAGAGGTAACTCTCACTGTATTACTGAATGGTAAAACATTTTTATAAAGAAATAAAATTGGAGAATACAAGAATGGGCGGAAATATGGGGCACTACATCTAGGATTTCCTTAAACACGCTAATAAAGAAAAATAGCTACAAAAACCTATACAGGTGGTACCTTACTCTGGCCCGCATTCATAAATTCCATAAGCAACCTCCCCCTCTATGCATCTGGAGATGCAATCAGAGTGGGATATTTCCCCCATGTGGTGGGACTGCCAGGTAATGAAAGAGATCTGGTTGGAGGTGTTCATACTTATCAATGTCACCCTCGGTGTATCCCTAACACCCTCACTATTGGAAAGCACTCCTGCATAAGTGGCCCCTAAAGCCCAATAGTAGGCAGAGGAAACTAATTAACCATATCTTCTCGGAGGCCAGATGTGCCATGCGTATACATGGAAGGGCCGGATCCCCAATGTATCCACGATTATTGCCAGAGTTTAGAACATTATGAGCCTACAGGAGCTCACGGCTTGGCTCAACGACTCCTCAGAGCAATTCCAGGTGACACGGAGCCCATGGGTCACACAGTAGGAGGGTCCAACCTTTAGACGGATAGATCTTCCTCGTCACTATAGAATTGAAGTATGCTTGAAGAATATGCCATAGGCCGTAGCATGTGAAAGCCTGTTAATGTTATAAAGATATGCTATAGAAAAGTGTAGAAGTAACTGTTAACATAATGGGGGTTTTGTAATCAAGCTCAGTTTGCGTTCCCTCCCCCACCTTTGTAGCCCTCCCCTGTGGAATGGGACATTTGGTCATGGCTGTTTCGACGCGACCAAGTGGCTTTGCTGCTGACTGACCCTCCGCCACAGCTGATTCGGCGCTGGAATCCCTGCGTTCGCCGCTTCTAAGGTAAGTTTTATTACTGGTTAGGGTAGTGGGTTAATTTAAGCGGTTTAGCGGTTAGGGAAGGGGGTTCACTTAAGGGATTTTAGCGGGTAGGGGGTTTACTTACCTTAGCAGCATGGTGTCCGGCAGCGGAAGCTTCTGGCGGTGGAGAGAGTCGCGGCAAAGCACCGGCGTCCATTTGATCATGGCAAAACAGCCCTGACTAAGTGGCCTATGCGCTGATAACAAAAACGCCAGGGTTTTTAAATCTCCATTTTTGGAAGCGTTGCTATCCCGGTGCAGAAAGCCCCGAATACCTGTGATAGCAACTTTTGCAAAAATGGCGAGTAGCCGGTGACGTGATGATCACCTCCCTGAAAAGGCTTAACCCGGCGAGTTCTATCTGCTGCAGGGAGAGCTGCTCAGAGAGAGTCGCCCTGTACAAATCTCGCCCGTAATGTATGTTTTTTCATTTAAATTGTATTACTAGTGTAGATGAGCAAGGGGTCCCCTGAACTGAAGCGCTTTGATTTCAGCCTCAGCGACCCCCTGCGTCTTGAGTTACAGGCCATGGTATGGGGCATCGGGAGCCAGTATCGCCGCCATTTTTCAATCATCCGCGTCACGTGACCCGGGGGATTTAAAGAATGAAGGAGATACCCCAGCACCCCATATCTGGGCCTGTAACTCGGGTAGCAGGGGGTCCCAGAGGCTGAAATTAATGCGGTTCAGCTCAGGAGACCAAGAACAAGCAAGGAGAAGAAACCTAGTGTGGCCACTCATACGCCAAGTAGATAATAAGTGAAATAGTTAAAAAGTAAACTCTTTATTAGCCAAACTAAAATAACAGGTATTAAAACGAGTAATAAACTCCCTAGGGAGCACCTACACCATATCTGACACCTGTCAGTGGCGGGGTCCACCTAAGGCTGGGTCCATAGATGAGGATGCCTTGAGAGGGGGCTCACGCGAGCGTCCGCAGGCGTGCTCAGGCTTTGGAGTTTTCAGCCGAGCGCCAAGCTGTTTTTCAGCGCGCTGTCGGCTGAAAACCTTCAATCACTGCACAGCAGCGTCAACGTCACGGCGCCGTGACGTCAGCGCCGTGACATTGACGTCAGTGCGTCGCGGGCGATTGGCCCAGCGACGTCACTGCCCCGCCTCCAACCACCTCCCCCCGGCTCCCTTCGCGCACGCTGGCTCGCCTGCAAGTCCGTGGAATCGCGCTGACTAATGCAGGCGAGCCTCAGCGTTAGCGCGCCTCCGCTCTCCCCACCCCTCTATGGCCCGGGCCTAACAGTATACGTCAGCTCAGGAGACCCCCTGCTCCCGCACACTATTAATACAAATTATGTTAAAGCAGCTTCATTACCTTAGCGGATAGCCGCTAAGGCAATGAAGGGGTTAACGCACAGTAGCAGGTTTATTGAGGCGAGAGGGGGTGAGTGAAGCAGGTACGTGGCCCTTCACTCACCCCCTCTGCCCCCATTTAAAGCTGCTGTTGTTCCTTAACCCCTTCATTGCCTTGGCAGTCGCTAAGGTAATGAAGTGGCCTGTAAATGCATTTTTATTGCATGGGATTCATGCCGGGGGGGGCTCCGGTGCTGATATTAATAGATTTCAGCTCCGGAGACCGCCGGCATCAATCCGATGCAGGAAACATGCATTTTATTTCCTAAGTCCCGTTTCACTGCCTCTCTGCAGCTTCTCGCCACCCCCTTGCCAACTTTTCTTGGCGAGACGATTTTGAGAGGAAATCTCAATTTTAGAGCCGTGATTAGCCTCGATAAGCTAATCGGGGCTACTAGAATAGCACGAGTTTGAAAACCTGGCGATAAGTGGTGATAAGTGGCTTATCGTTGCGTTTTTCTCTCCAAAAAAAAATTGCTGAAAAGGTCTCTTATCGCCGACTTATCAGAGCTTACTGAATAGCAGTAGGCTTTTTTGGCGATAAGGCGGTGATAAGTGACTTATCAGAGCTTTGTGCATAGGCCCCTAATTCTTAGACCGGTCCCCCACCGCTTTTTTCTGGGGGGAGGGTGGGGTCTTTAACCATGTAGTTTTATAACTCTGTGCCCAGGACATACTTGAAAACGAGAGGTAACTCTCAATGTATTACTGGCAAAACATTTTTATAAATAAAAATAAGTCTTGGGGGTTAAACAGTAAAAATAAAAAATCTTTTATCACAAAACATATACTGTAGCTGTGAGTTCTTGGGGGACAATACAATATTGAAATAATCTCCCCCCCCCCCCCCCACCCATCTCAGAGCTCGCAGTAAATACTCTCTCAAGGTGAAGGGAAGTAGCTTAGGTCTTTTGTTACAGAGCGGAGATGGTGATGTCATTTGGCTGTAGTCCAACCATTCTGCTGCCCACTTATCCATGGGAAAATGCGTCCCATATGAAAGTAGCTGCTAAACAGGATGAAATAATTCCACATGAAGCATTACTCCAGGATATTTTGCACGCTGACAATTCAACGGCGCAAAATTGTCCCTGATGCAGGGATTGAGTTTTTCCAGCTCCTTGAACAGTACATTCCTTGTTGAGCCTGGAAAATAAATACATGCTGCATTTCATTTAATTCATTTCTAGGGAAATACCATGTCATATTTATACATATATATACTTATATTTGTGATACCATCATCTCCAGCCCGTGTCTCCCAACTGCTGGATGAAGCCTCCCCAATGATCTCCCAGGTCCTGCGGTTACAGCCTCTCTTCTCCACGTCGCTCCCACACATTCCCTCATCCCATCCTCTCCAGCCGTGTCTCCCCACTGCTGGATGAAGCCGCCCCAATGATCTCCCAGGTCCTGCCGGTTACAGCCTCTCTTCTCCACGTCGCTCCCACACATTGTCTCATCTCATCCTCCCATCTTACTTTTGGTCGTTGTCTCGGCCTTTTAATATCTCTCGGAATCTAGTCGAGTACCATCTTTGTCCAACGATGGTCATTACTTCTTTCGATATGTCCGGCCCACCACCATTTTAATTTCTTCCTCTGTGGGGTCATGGCTTACTCCCGCATCCAATAGAAAGCCACAACATCATGTCCCAATGGTATAGCGACTTTCTATTGATGACAACAGTGGCCATGTTTAGAGGGTTTTTTTCAGCAACTTCGGGACCCCAAAAATATCTGTGGACAGTAATGTGGATTTCCCAGGAACTGCTTTATAAACATGTCCTATAACAATATCAGAACTACACAGTCCCATATACTGTGTGTATATATGTGTATATATATATATATATATATATATATATATATATATATATATATATACATATATATATATATATATATATATATTAGTTATGCTGAGATGCCCCAAGAGAGGGGGAACAGAACTGCAAGATTTCTTTATAGGAACCAGCGACTTCAAAGGGAAATACTGAATATTGGATACTTTAGAATATTCTAATAGCATTGATGTTTTTGTCATGCATCGTTTTATGTGCCTGTTTCATCTTTTAATAAGGTCAAGTGTAATTTAGTCTTCAGGCGGCCGGTATCCTTCAAAATCAAAAGAGCTGTCAGGCTAGAAGGGAAAGCATTCTGGAAAGCAGCTTAATTAGGAAGAATGCAATGCCTTGTAACATGTCAGTGACACAGAACTCCGTGTAAACAGCTGAAATTGCGCTAATCAGTGTCAGCTAATATCTCTAACTGCATGTACAAACCAAATTAGTAACTGCAGCCCGTGCTAGACACCTCGTAACATAAAGGCTAGAAAGGGGGAAATCTAGAACCTAACATAGAAATCAGAGGACCTGCTACAGCAATCTAAGATGTAGAAATCCAGGCTGAGATTTAGAAGGCCAAGGTGCGATTCCAGGAGGTGACAAGAAATCTAGAAAGTGATCTAGAACTTCATGAAGTGACATAGACCCCGGGTCTGAGATTACCAGCGAGTATTCGATTTAGATGGGTTTTAAAATGTGTGAATCTCACAGGGTTATTGTGAAATGCAGCTGCTGATTTGTAAACGGAGGACATATTTGGGAACCAATGGGTTAAAGTGCTTCTCCTCCCTCAATCCAGATCCCCTTTTCTGACTCATAGGTTCAGTTCCTTAAACCCTACTGTATTGCCTTGCATATTATCTCTGCACACATGGTCTGCGCTATATGAATAAAGATACAAGACATGAAGTATTACCACAAAAAGTGCATAATACAAAGAAGTAACATCTAGGAATAGAAACCCAGCCCCAAAGAGATTACAATCTAAGGCTGCGGCCCCAGTGCCTCCGCTGCACGCGCGCCCGCGAGGCAGGTGACGCGTGCAGCTGAATTCCCCGGTCTACAGGGGAGTGACGGGGGCATGGCCATGCCGTCACCTGGCAGGTTCGCCCTCATTGGCTGAACCGACGGGCGGCGTGGCCTAGCGCTCCGTCGCCTGTGGCCATCTCCCGGCCCCCCATTGAGGGGAGGACTCTTGTCCCTGCAGCGTCTGCCACAGCGGCGCTGCAGTAGCCAGCGGGGACCTGGCCTTAGTGGTGTGTTAAGAGACAGACAGTACATTACAGTAGAGAATTTTTAGGGCAAGGTTGGGAGGGGAGGTGTGTGGCTCTGGTGGGTCATGTTACATGCTTCATGGAGAAGGTGACTTGAAGATGGTTAGCGAGGGGTTTGAACCACGGGATGATGGGACAATGAGCTGAATGGGGCAGGTTTGGGGACCAGTGGAACATGTGATAAAGATACAGGTTTCTTTTCTTGGCTGAATCAAAACAAGAAAATCTGTCACTAACGGTCTGTGATGTTCACACACACACACATACCACTCAATAAAAAAGACATGGAACTAGACAAAGTGCAGAGAAGAGCCACTAAATGAATAAAGGGGATGGAAAATCTGACTTGCTAATTGTAAGGATTCTGCTCGATCCGTGACGGGTTTTCACTTCGGTCCAGGTTTTCTGTCTCTCCTGCCCTTCCTGCTCTCTGTGGCCATTTTGGGTACTGGCAGCCTGCTCTATAAGGCTACAGTTACCATAGGGAGTCGCCAAGAAAAGTTCTGTATGTTTGCAGCTCCTGTCGGTCTTTGCAGTTACGCCTTGCCCTCTTGCCTGTTTGAATTCCTGTTGCTGACCCCGACCTCGCTGCCTTCCGCCTGCCCCGACCTCCGCTTGCCTCCTCGACTTTGCACCTCTGCCACCAGCCCTCTGCCTGTCCCCTGGACTTTGCAACTCTGCCTCCAGCCCTGACCCCTGCTTCCATACCGACTACGGATACTCTTACAGGACTCTGTCCCCGGATTGTGGTCGGTTTATTTGTATCCCTACCTCAGCCCTGCGGGTCCGCCTCCTGATTTGAGACGAGCACCGTCACATTTTGCTCGCCCAAAGATGGACCTGGCTGAGGTAGAGCGAGCCGTATCTCTCCAAGGGGAACTACTCGGAGATCATGAGACACACCTCGCCTGCAAAACCAACAGCTGGCACTTATTTCAAGCAGACTTCAGGATATTTTTACCCGGCTGGACACACTCCAGATGGGTTCTACCCCTGCACTGCCCTTACCGGAAGCTTCTCCGGTGCCAGCCCCATCACCTCCTTTACCCAGGGAACCACGGATTCCGACGCCTCTGCGTTATGGAGGGGACAATATTACTTGTAGAGGGTTTCTGAACCAATGCTTGATTCAGTTCGAACTCCAGCCCTCCATGTTCGGCACTCACCGATCCAGGGTAGCCTATGTCATTTCCCTACTAACAGATGAGGCCTTGGCCTGGGCTTCCCCTCTGTGGAAAAGAGAATCCCCACTGATCAATGACTCCATTGCCTTTCTCCAGGCATTTAAAAAAGTATTCGATGCCCCCAGTTGCGTCTCCTCTGCTTCAGCTTCACTCCTTTGAATCCGACAAGGAACCCGTACCGCAGGCCAGAATGCCATTGAGTTCCGAACCCTTGCTGCGGAGATGGGCTGGAATAATGAAGCTCTGATGGCAGCGTTTTGGCAGGGGTTTTCTGAGCGTTTAAAGTACGAACGGACTTGTTGGGATCTTCCCAAAGATCTGGAGGAACTTATTGCACTCTGTATCAGAATGGACTTCCGGATACGGGAACGGCAGACCGAGCGAGCCCAGTCTCTAAAAACCCCAAACAATTTGGCTGCCCCCCACTTTCAGACCCCTCTTTCTACACCTCTCCCTGAGGAGGAACCAATGCAACTAGGTGATACCAAATTACCTGAGCAGGAGAGAACTAGGAGACGTGTCAGGGGTCTATGCCTGCATTGTGGGCACGGTCACCGTGTCCGAGACTGTCCTAAATCAGGAAAACCCCAATACCCAGTGAAGATAGAGGAATATTCTCTGGACATTTCTTCTATTCTTTCTTCACCACATTCATGGCTCCTCCTGCCGGTTTCACTCCCTGGGGACCAGCATCCATTTTCACTCAGGCTTTTATGGATTCAGGAGCTGCAGGGAACTTCATAGACCACGCATTTGCGAAACTCCTCTCCCTGCCTCTCCGTACTAGGGAGATTCCGTTACCAGTAGTGGCTATTGATGGAAGACCTCTGATACCTGGGACCATCACTCTCGAGACTAATCCTTTGCTGGTCACGGTTGGGGCACTTCACAAATAGTCACTATCATTCTACATGATTTGCTCTCCCTCGACTCCAGTGGTTCTAGGTCTTCCCTGGCTGCGGCCCCACAACCCCAAGATCGATTGGACGACCAATCAAGTGACAGCCTGTGGACAACATTGCCATGGATCGTGTCATCCGGGATCTCGCACCATCTCTGAGGTTCGGCTACCTACTGAGACTTCCACATCATGTCTTCCAGTTTGTTACCAGGAATTTGCTGACGTATTTGACAAAAAACAGTCAGAGGAGTTACATCAACCTTATGATTGTGCAATCGATCTACTCCCAGGGGTCATCCCTCCTCGAGGCCGCACCTACCCCCTTTTGGAACCAGAAACCAAGGCTATGCAGGAATACATTTTGGAGAACCTTCAGTGTGGGTTTATTCGCAAATCAAGATCTCCCGCTGGAGCGGGTTTCTTCTTCCTTTCCAAAAAAGATGGTTCTCTCAGGCCATGTATCAACTACAGAGGCCTAAATAAAATCACTGTAAAGAACCGATATCCACCACCCTTCATTCCTGAACTCTTCGACCGCTTACGTAAGGCTACCAGCTTCACCAAACTGGATTTTCGAGGAGCCTACAATTTGATACGGATCAGAGAGGGTGATGTGGGGAAAACAGCCTTTAATACCCGTGATGGCCACTACGAATATCTAGTCATGCCATTTGACTTAAGCAACGCACCGGCCGTATTTCAAAACTTCATCAACGAGATTTTACGGGATCTATTAGACCAATTTCTCGTGGTATATCTGGACAATATCCTTATCTTTTCCAGTTCTTTGACCGAACATCGGACACAGGTGAGATTGGTTCTCCAAAGACTTCAGGACCACTCCCTCTACACCAAGCTCGAGAAGTGTCAATTCGAACAGAAGAAGATTTCTTTCCTTGAGTACTTAATCTCTTCCCATAGGTTCGAGATGGATCGTGCGAGAGTATCGGCAGTGCTGGACTAGTCCTTACCGTTAGGTCTCAAACCGATACTACGATTTCTTGGGTTCGCCAACTACTACTGACGATTCATCAGGAATTTTTCTAAGGTGGTTGCACCCATTACGGCTCTTACGAAGAAAGGGGCGAATCATAAGATATGGCCCACTGAGGCTCTTCTGGCTTTCGAGAAGCTCATGTCCGCCTATTCTTCCGCACCTGTGCTGATCCATCCAGAATCTACGAAACCATTTGTGCTTGAAGTGGACGCATCCAATCTGGCAGCCGGTGCCGTTCTTTCTCAAAGGAAGGATTTTCATGGGAAACTTCACCCCTGTGCCTTCTTTTCTAAAAAAAATTCTACCGTATGATGTTGGAAATCGGGAAATTCTGGTTATGAAAATGGCTCTTGAAGAATGGACAAAGGTATGTGGGTATGTAGCACACCAAAACAGTGCAAATAAATGCAAAAATGTGATACTTGCGCACAATGCCGGAGCTCCTGGTTCAAGGATGGCCTATCTGCAGCAATCCAAGTATACAGCAGCAGGAAAGATGATCCAGGGCTCCACGGATTTTTAGCAAAATAATTTATGTGTATTATGAATAAATTCTTTTGCTAAAAATGTGTATTATGAATAAATTCTTTTGCTAAAAATTCTTGAAGAATGGAGACATTTGCTTGAGAGGACAACTTCTCCAATTTCAATCCTTACAGACCACAAGAACCTTGAATACATTTATGGGGCAAGGAGACTCGGGACGCGTCAGGCGAGGTAGGCTCTCTTCTTCACTCGGTTCAACTTTGTGATCTCTTATCGTCCAGGATCCAAAAACACCAAAGCAGACACTCTATCTCGACAATTCTCTCCTGACGACTCTGAGGAGATAGAACCCATCATTCCACCTGCACAGATCATCTCTGCCGTATCGTCATCACTTCTGCAACAGATTTCGTAGGCTCAGGCAGAGGATCCTAGATCTACGTTCATCTAAATTATTTGTTCCTCCCCAAATCCGAAGTGAGGTGTTACAATGGGGTCATAACTCCAAGACGACTGGTCACCCGGGGGTTAGGAAGACTTGCGATTTCCTCTAACAATTTTTTTGGTGGCCAGAGCTAAGCAAAGATGTACAGGAGTTTGTGGCAGCCTGCGTTATATGCGCTCAGACGAAGGTGTCAAGGACATTACCCTATGGGTTGCTCCAACCCTTACCCGTTCCCACCCGCCCATGGACCCACCTCTCCATGGTATTTATTGTGGAGCTTCCTCCCTCCAGGGGTATGACTACCATACTGGTAGTGGTCGACCGATTCACACGACAAGTCCATTTTGTTCCTCTCAGGAACCTACCCACAGCATCTGAACTATCGGAGATCTTTATTAAAGAGATATTCCACCTCCGAGTCCCGATGGATATAGTCTCAGATCGCGGATCCTTTTTCGTCAAGAGATTTTGGAAGGGTTACGGCCCCGAGAAAAATTCATGGATCAGGTCCAGGGATGTCCATGCCTCCAACCTGGTCCGGGCGTTTCATCGGAAATTTTCTGCCAAACCGTCTTAGGTCGCCCCTCAAGAGGGGCATACTGTAAGGATTCTGCTCGATCCATGCCGGGTTTTCACTTTGGTCCAGGTTTTCTGTCTCTTCTGCCCTTTCTGCTCTCTGTGGCCATTTTGGGTACTAGCAGCCTGCTTTATAAGGCTGCAGTTACCATAGGGAGTCGCCGAGCATAGTTTTGTGTGTTCGCAGCTCCTGTCGGTCTTTGCAGTTATGCCTTACCCTCTTGCACTGTTTGAATTCCTGCTGCTGACCCCAGACCGTGACCCCGACCTCGTTGCTTTCTGCCTGCCCTGACCTCCGCTTGCCTCCTCGACTTTCCACCTCTGACGCCAGCCCTGACCTGCCTGTCCCCTGGACTTTGCAACTCTGCCGCCAACCCTGACCCCGGCTTCCATACCGACCATGGATACTCTTACAGGACTCTGTCCCTGGATTGTGGTCAGTTTATTTGTATCCCTACCTCAGCCCTGCGGGTCCGCCTCATGATTTGAGACGAGCACCATCACACTCATTTAGGTTTGTGTACATTAGCAAAAAGGCGTCTAAGAGGGGATATGATAACTATATACAAATATATTAGGGAGCAGTACAAGGAACTTTCAGAAGAAATATTCATCCTACGGGCAGTACAAAGGACTCGGGCCATCCCTTAAGGTTGGAGGAAAAGAGATTTCACCAGCAACAAAGGAAAGGGTTCTTTACAGTAAGGGCAGTTTCAGTGTGGGATTCATTACCCATGGAGACTGTGATGGCAGACACAATAGATTTGTTCAAAAAAAGGTTGGACATCTTTTTAGTAAGGAAAGGTATACAGGGATATACCAAATAAGTAAACATGGGAAGGATGTTGATCCAGGGAGTAATCTGATTGAAAATTCTTGGAGTCAGGAAGGAATTACATTTCCCCTTATGAGATATCATTGGATGATATAACACTGGGGTTTGTGTTTGCCTTCCTCTGGATCAATATACATCCTATAGATGTAGGATAAAGTATCTTTCGCCTAAATGTAACATGCAGTAGATTGAACTTGATGGACGTACGTCTTTTTTCAACCTCATCTAATATGTAACTACTGTATGTAACTATGTTACCTCTCCCGTACGCAAAAAACCCTCCAAAACTCTGCGGCCAGACACCCGGCTGTGGCAGTTTAACTCAATGCACAGGGGAGAGATAGTATTCTGCTCACTGGACATATTGAAAAGGCGTCAGAAAAAGGTTCCAGATAGCCGGCTTTAGAGGAAGAACAAAGCTGGGATCAGCGAGCAAGGTGATCATTATGACGCTAAGACAATGAATTGCTCCTGAATCTGAAGGAGGGAGCTGCACTGCATGCTGGGAAGAGCAGCGAGGGGTTCTTGGATGAAGGACAGAATAAAAGAAAAATAGCTACGTTACTGCACTGATACGTGGGTCTTGCCGTCCCACCACTAATTGAACTGATGGCTTTATGTATATATATATATACATATATATGTATCTATATATTTTTGAAACCGTTGTATGTCCGTCTCTAGGGGCAATCTGAGTGGTCTGTCACTCAGCCTCTGGCCAATCAGATTGCTCCGTGCCCGCCCTCCTCTCATTGGCTTGCTTCTGTGGCCTTGACCGGCCCTCTTCCTCCTCTTCGCACCGCCGCCCGGCCACTCTCTTCTTCTCCCTCTCCTTCCTGTTCTGTCTCCCGCTGAGTCCCACTGGCCCCTGTGTCGGTCCCCCCTCCCTGCCCCCTGTGTTGGTCCCCCCTCCCTTTCCCCGATGCCCCCGTCACCTGCGTGTTGCACGTGTACTCAGAGCCGTCCAGCGACCTGGCGGTGCGCGCACGCAGGGCTGCTCACGCTCCTCGGGCGGCTCACTGTCCTCCCGACGCCGGCTCGCGCATGCTCCGGGGCGCCAAGCGCTGCATGCTCTGCCCCCCATGCCCGGGACCTCGTCTGCTTCCGCTCCTTGGGCGGCTCACCGTCCTCCCAACTCCGGGTCGCACGGCGGCCTGCGCTACAAGCGCCGCACCCACGCCCGGGACCGACGGGACGGAGCGCCCGGATAGGAGAGAGGCGCCTTCTGGACCGGTGGGAGCTCGGAGAATGGACGGAGGGGACTGGTGTCCCCCGGTGGGGGGGGGGGCGAGGCTGAGGCATCCTCACTGCAGTTGTTGGTGCCCGAGGATATGTGTCTCACAGTGTGTGTGTGTCTGTCACTGTGTGTGTGTC
>NC_134501.1:26380300-26397800 GCF_040206685.1 Ascaphus truei | reverse complement strand
GGGCTGCAGGGTGTGTGTGTGTGTGTGTGTGTGTGTGTGTGTGTGTGTGTGTGTGTGTGTGTGTGTGTGTGTGTGTGTGTGTGTGTGTGTGTGTGTGTGTGTGTGTGTGTGTGTGTGAAAAACGGGCTGCAGGGTGTGTGTGTGTGTGTGTGTATATATATGTGTGGTGTGTGTATATATGTGTGGTGTGTGTGTGTGTGTGTATATATGTATATATGTGTGTGTATGTGTGGTGTGTGTATGTATGTATGTATATATATATATATATATATATATATATATATATATATATATATATATATATATATATATATATATATATATATATATATAATGTGTATATATGTATGTGTGGTGTATATGGATGTGTGTGATGTGTGTGTGGTGTGTGCGTGTGAATATATTTATCAAAGTTGCACAATGTTAATAAATAATTTATTCTCACATGTCTTTTTTTTTTTTCATTTTTAAATATTATATTACACACACACACACACACACACACACACACACACACACACACACACACAGAGCTACCAAGTGACAAACACACACAGTGATACCCGCCTACCAAGCGCGCTTGCTGTCTCCTCTGCCAGGACAGCGAAAAGCTCCTGGTAGAGCGAGCGGCAGCAAGCAAGAGCGAGCAGCAGCACCTAAGCGCTTACTATGTCCCAGGCCAGAGGAACTATAGCAGCGCTGATTACAGATGCAGGGGCTTTCTGCATCTGTTCAGCCCGGCTCAGCGACGCTGAGAGAGGGAGGCCCGGCGCGCACGCTGGAGGAGCAGCACCGGGAGACTGAGAGAGAGAGTGAGGTCAGAGAGAGAGAGAGAGTGAGGTCAGAGAGAGAGAGAGTGAGGTCAGAGAGAGAGAGTGAGGTCAGAGAGAGAGAGAGAGAGGTCAGAGAGAGAGAGTGAGGTCAGAGAGAGAGAGAGAGAGAGAGAGAGAGAGAGAGAGAGAGAGAGAGAGAGTGAGGTCAGAGAGAGAGTGTGAGGTCAGAGAGAGAGAGTGAGGTCAGAGAGAGAGAGTGAGGTCAGAGAGAGAGTGAGGTCAGAGAGAGAGAGAGGGAGGTCAGAGAGAGTGTGAGGTCAGAGAGAGAGAGAGAGAGGTCTGAGAGAGAGAGTGAGGTCAGAGAGAGTGAGGTCAGAGAGAGAGAGTGAGGTCAGAGAGAGTGAGAGTGTGTGAGAGAGACACCAACTGCGCACTGCAACTGTTAGGTATGTATATACACCTTTGTTTTTACTTTGGGCGCCGCGTAAAAATCCTGATCGCCTTGGGGAGCCTTGAAAAAATTCTGATTGCCTTGGGGAGCCTTGAAAAAATTCTGATTGCCTTGGGGAGCCTTGAACCGAAAAAGTTTGGGAACCACTGAGGTACAGAATCTACACACAACGCACAAACACAGCACACACACACATTCACACAACACCAAACACTGCAGACTGCCTCTTCAAACCCCCCCTCCCCTCCACGCCACACATCTCCCTCTCGCAACCGGACCGCGAGGCCGCGGCCTCCACTCACACACCATGGCAACGATGTCCCTCCCCCTATCCCGCTACCTCACACAGTGTAGCTCCCGCGAACCGCACAGCACGCCACATCTCCTGCACCTCACACAGCTCCCTACCGCAACCGGACCGCGAGGCCCCCTACCCCGCTACACCATGCCACCAATGTCCCTCCCCCTATCCCGCTACCTCACAGAGTGTAGCTCCCGCGGACCGCACAGCACGCCTCACATCTCCTGCACCTCACACATCTCCCTCCGCAACCGGACCGCGAGGGCCCCTACCCCACTACACCATGCCACCAATGTCCCTCCCCCTATCCCGCTACCTCACACAGTGTAGCTCCCGCGAACCGCACAGCACGCCTCATCTCCTGCACCTCACACAGCTCCCTACCGCAACCAGACCGCGAGGCCCCCTACCACCGCTACACCATGCCACCAATGTCCCTCCCCCTATCCCGCTAGCTCACACAGTGTAGCTCCCGCGAACCGCACAGCACGCCTCACATCTCCTGCACCTCACACATCTCCCTACCGCAACCGGACCGCGAGGCCCCCTACCCCGCTACACCATGCCACCAATGTCCCTCCCCCTATCCCGCTACCTCACACAGTGTAGCTCCCGCGGACCGCACAGCACGCCTCATCTCCTGCACTCACACAGCTCCCTACCGCAACCGGACCGCGAGGCCGCGGCCTACACTCACACACCATGCCACCAATGTTCCTCCCCCTATCCCGCTACCTCACACAGTGTATGACAACACCTACCACTGGAAATCAGATGTTCGTTGAAATAAAATTTGTTTTCCTAACTATTTTACTGTCTGTATAATGTACACAACACTCACCCACACAAAACCCCCTCATACACACACACACACACACACGCAAACATCCTGTCATTCTATGCCACACACTACACTCAAAAACATGCCATTTTTAACATGTGTATGACCAACAACACGCACTCACACACGTCACACACACAACATGCCTCATACACACACACACGCCATCACACACCAGCAACACACACACATGCTCTCACACACCACACACCATGCCACCGATGTCACTCCCGCTATCCCCGCTACCTCACACACTCTACCCTCCCGCGGAACAACCAGCACGCCTGACATCTCCTGCACCTCACACATCTCCCTCCGCAACCGGACCGCGACGCCACGGACTACAGTCAAACAGCATGCCACCAATGTCACTCCCGCTACCTCACACACTGTATGACAACACCTACCACTGAAACTCAGCTGTTCCTTACAATAAAATATGTTTCCTAACAATTTCACTGTCTGTATAATCTACTATATATTTCTGAAAGCACTGTATGTCTGCGTCCCAAGCGGGCAATCTCATTGGTCCCTTGGCCCGCCCCGCCCCCCCGCACACCTCTCATTGGGCTCACACACTCACACCACCCCCTTGGCCCGCCCCCCACACCTCTCATTGGCCTGAGGCGGAGTGACGGGCCAAAGGTCCAAAAAAAAAAAAAAAACACACACATATATATTCTCTGTCCTCTCCCCCCCCCATCACACTCACCTCCCCCCCTCCCCGGTGCTCACCTCCCTCCCGCTCCACTCCCTCCCCGGCAGGGGGGACACGCACCCACCTAAGACGCGCCCGGAAGCCGCTCCACTCCCGCACTCACCTCCCTCCCGCTCTTACCTCCCGCACTCACCTCCCGCTCCACTCCCTCTACACTCCACTCTCTCCGCTACACACCACTCCCTCCCGCTCCACTCCCGCACTCACCTCCCTTCCACTCACCTCCCTCCCGCTACACACCAGTCCCTCCCGCTACCATCACCACTCCCTCCCGCTCCATTCCCTCCCCGGCGGGGGAACAGGCAGCCTGCCACGCGGCGCCTAAGATGGCGGGACCCCCTTCCTCCCTCGCGCTCCATTCCCTCCCGCTCCACTCCTCCCTCCCCCGCTCCACTCACGTCCCTCCCGCTCCATTCCCTCGCGCTCCATTCCCTCCCGCTCCACTCACCTCCCTCCCGCTCCACTCCGTCCCCGGCGGGGGAACAGGCTGCCACGCGGCGCGTAAGATGGCGGACCCCCTTCCTCCCTCGCGGCGCCGAGTAAGAAGATGGCGGCGGCCGGAAGTACAGGTAGGTGTCGCTCCCCCACCTCCCCCCCACCTGTGGCGCCGCACGAAACTGAGAAAGGGCGCATCACGGGTGTGTGTGTGTGTGTGTGTGTGTGTGTGTGTGTGTGTCACTGCCCCCCCCTCCTGTCCACTGCCCCCCCTCCTGTCCACTGCCCCCCCCCTCCTGTCCACTGCCCCCCCCTCCTGTCCACAGCCCCCCCCTCCTGTCCACAGCCCCCCCCTCCTGTCCACAGCCCCCCCCTCCTGTCCACAGCCCCCCCCTCCTGTCCACTGCCCCCCCCTCCTGTCCACTGCCCCCCCCCTCCTGTCCACTGCCCCCCCTCCTGTCCACAGCCCCCCCCCTCCTGTCCACAGCCCCCCCTCCTGTCCACAGCCCCCCCCCTCCTGTCCACAGCCCCCCCCCCTCCTGTCCACAGCCCCCCCCCTCCTGTCCACTGCCCCCCCCCCCTCCTGTCCACTGCCCCCCCCCCCTCCTGTCCACTGCCCCCCCCCTCTCCTGTCCCACTGCCCCCCCTCTCCTGTCCACTGCCCCCCCCTCTCCTGTCCACTGCCCCCCCTCTCCTGTCCACTGCCCCCCCCTCTCCTGTCCACTGCCCCCCCTCCTGTCCACTGCCCCCCTCCTGTCCACTGTCCTCCCTCCTGTCCACTGTCCTCCCTCCTGTCCACTGTCCACTGCCCCCCCCCTCCTGTCCACTGCCCCCCCTGTCCACTGCCCCCCCTCCTGTCCACTGCCCCCCCCCTCCTGTCCACTGCCCCCCCCCTCCTGTCCACTGCCCCCCCCCCTCCTGTCCACTGCCCCCCCCTCCTGTCCACTGCCCCCCCCCTCCTGTCCACTGCCCCCCCCCTCCTGTCCACTGCCCCCCCCCTCCTGTCCACTGCCCCCCCCTCCTTCCCACCCCCTCCCCCTTCCCTCCCCCTTCCCACCGCTTCCCACCACCTCTCCCCTCCCCACCACCTCCCCCCCTTCCCACCCCCTCCGCTCCCCTCCCCTCCACCCCCCCTCCCCTCCACCCCTTTCCCCTCCCACACTTCCACCCCTTCCCCCCTCCTCTAACCCTTCCCCCCCCCCTCCTCTAACCCTTCCCCCCCTCCTCTAACCCTTCCCCCCCCCTCCTCTAACCCTTCCCCCCCTCCTCTAACCCTTCCCCCCCCCTCCTCTAACCCTTCCCCCCCCCTCCTCTAACCCTTCCCCCCCCTCCTCTAACCCTTCCCCCCCCCCCTCCTCTAACCCTTCCCCCCTCCTCCACCCCTTGCCCCCCTCCTCCACCCCCTCCTCCCCTTCCCGCCGCCCTTCGCCTTCCTGCCCGCCTTACCGCCTCCCCACCCCCGCCTCTGCCTTTCACCCGCCCTTACTCCGGCCGCCTCTGCCTTTCACCCACCGCCTCACAGCCGCTGCATGCACTCAACAGACACCCACCACACTCGACACATACCTGCCGCCACATACACCTGCTGCCTCCCGCCCCTACGCACCGACATCACTGACCCACCGCCTCACACCCTAGCAGGACCCCCCACTCACACACAGCACTCACAACCCACGCGCCACCCGCCGCCTCACACCCTAGCAGGACCCCCACTCACAGACAGCACTCACAGCCCACGCGCCACCCGCCGCCTCACACCCTAGCATGACCCCCACTCACAGACAGCACTCACAACCCACGCGCCACCCGCCGCCTCACACCCTAGCAGGACCCCCACTCGCAGACAGCACTCACAACCCACGCGCCACCTGCCGCCTCACACCCTAGCAGGACACACGCCTCACATTTTTACATCACTTATGGCACCAAAATATACATTGTACTGTGGTGTGGTTACAATAAACCATTTTTATACAACATCGTATTACATTTTCTTCCATCTTTCTTTTCAATATTATTATCCAACCTTTACAACAAACAGTCACCTATTGTTCCACAATTTATAAATAATACTACCTATTACGCATTTACATCCCGGGCAACGCCGGGTCTCTTAGCTAGTGTCATATAAATAACAAATATAAATAACAGATCATGGGAATAAGTGCTTCAGACATACTGTAAAAGTAACATTAAGGAAGGAGTCCCTGCTCCGAGGAGCTTACAATCTAATTGGTAGGTAGGGAGAACGTACAGAGACAGTAGGAGGGAATACTAGTAAGTGCATCTGCAGGGGGCCAAACTTTGTGTCATGTGTCCATGATTATCCAGTGCTACTATTATGCTTCTTTAAGCAGATGTGTCTTAAGGTGGGTTTTAAAAGGTGGATAGCGAGGGGGCTAGTCGGGTATTGAGGGGAAGGGCATTCCAGAGGTGTGGAGCAGAAAGTGAGAAAGGTTTAAGGCGGGAGAGAGCTTTAGATACAAAGGGGGTAGAAAGAAGACATCCTTGAGAAGGTAGGTATTGTCTTATTTGAGTATTAACCCCTTCCCTTAGTGATCAGCTACAGTTGGAAACCCATGACTTGCTGACCAGTTGAGCTACTAAGGGGTGAATCTCTATTTAAATGTTATGTTTCACACTTTATCACCTATTCCAGGTTGGTTTAGCTTATCTTGCCTATGTACTGTACTGGCCAAGATGTACATAGGGTTAAATGCCAGCCGGGACTAGATGATAAACAAAAATGCAGTACTTTTTGGCGCTAGCCCGGTTACGATAAATATTAGGACTTGATAACTAAATATATGGTATGTATTTAGTCATTTTGGTGCCGGTCCCAATGCGCTTTTTTTTTGCCTACCAGACCGAATTATTTCCATATTGGCATTTAATATCTCTAGTCTCATCTTTTACAGGGTATGGGACATCCAAAGCAGAAACTCGTAATGTCTCGAACTTGTGCGTACAAAACATTCCTATGCCATGACTGGCTGACCTTCCACCTGCATTCCTGGGGTACAGACGTCTGCACCGCCTGACGAGTTGTCGAGCTGGACGTGAGGGTCCCAACTCTTCATCTTCTTGGACCAATCTAAACCTGACGGTGGCCCGTCCCAGGAAGAGGTCTCCCTTGACCAATGGCTCCGGGATACATGGCCCGGCGCTCTCCCCAAGATTGCGGCCCTGCAGAGATGTTAACACCCAAGGAATGGAACCAGTGAGATTTGGGTTGTTCTAGACTGAAACAATAACTTTTTACTAGAAACCTTTTTTTCTTTAATCAATGGGACACCATTGAAGGTGTTTGAGTGCAGAAAACATATGTATGTGTATATATCTTCATTTATTTAAGCATCAACAATCTAAGCAAAGCTTTACGAAGCTGATAAAATAATATAGGGAATTATATATATATATATAAGTGCATGAAACACACGCGCACAATAGGAAAAGGATTCCTGGCCCATGGAACTTACAATCTAACTTGTATGGTGGGAGACTTCTAGAGGCTGTAGGGGATCCTGTCTATAAAGAATGTCCATGTTTGTCCATTAAACAGTTCAATGACCAGCAATACACTTACATTAATGGGGGTTAAGAGGCTTTGCATGTACCCCCTCCCCCCCGTACCTCCAATTTGATACAACTATATCAACCTCATATTATATACTGTAAGTGGTTGAAACCTATCCCAGCTTCACATTGTTAACCTGTATAACCGGCCTCAAACTGAAGAGAGACAAAAGGTTGAAGAGCTTTCTGTGAGTAGGGTTACTGGCTCTGCACTTCTATAACCCAGGCTGTGCTGAAAAGCTGTGTGTTATGGTAGGAATCTGCCTTGAGGAAGCGTTGTCACGCGAAACGCGCGCGTCGGCACTACGGGGCACGCGCATGACTCAGACACCTACACGTGAGTCAGCTGGCAGCATTGCCTCCCAGCATTCGCAGCGTGTTTTCTTATGCAGCGGCTCCTATAATGGATTGTCCAAGGGAGCCCTCTAACCAGTAGGTTGTAACTCTATCTGTCTACACTCACAAGATAGATGCACATTAGTGCACTCTACTTATGATCTTATCTTTACCTACCCTCATTAGCACTGACCCTTTATTGATCAGCTCTGACTAACAGAGCCGGTGTTGGGTCAGTGCCGTTTACCCTGGTTACCCCTATGAATTATGCTATACATTGTATTAAGTTCAAAGGTATACTTTAGATGTGAGGGTCACAGGCATACCACACATTGAGCTGTGCCTGTTGTGTTATTAGTGTAGCTTAAGTAGGTATCAGTGCCTTACTTGCCTAACATTTTTGGCTGGGGAATACATTAACCCCACATACCCAGTTTTGAATATACCTAAGATATATTATCTTTTTAGGTACCTGGGTCTAACTACATTACCCTGACGCATCATTACACCGCACAATTACTGACCCTACCTCCAGTAACATTTATCTAGCTACTGTGGAGTCGCAGTGCCTCAATCACTGTTCTTGGCTATCGGCAGACCAAGCTAGGGTCTTTTTGTGTGGTTACTATATATATATATATTTATTTATTTTCATATATTATATATTCAGGAGACCTACCTAAACAGTTGAGCCCTACACCTCTGGTTATTCACACAGGTGTTTGTATTTCACTCACCTTTCTGATTGCAGGACACTCCTTTTGAGTGTTTCTGCCATCCGCATTACCGATCCAGAACTTGTTATCACAGGTTCAGACCCTAGGATCACAGCATTTAATACTCGTTTTAATCCCCAATATTTTATTTAGTGATTTATTAAAGTTTAAATCCTCCATACCTCACCCACTTGATGTACTAGAGCGCCCAAACTAGGTCTCTTTTCTCTGTTTGTTGTTCATTAATACTTACCTATGGAGCACCTACATCACTGTCACATTATATCTATCGACAGCTGCGGGGGTCCCCTATCTAGTACCTATTTATTTATTTATAACATGTTTTACCAGGAAGTAATACATTCAGCGTTACCTCTCGTTTTCATGGATGTTCAAATGGACATGATGCAGAAGGTGACACTGTGTGCTCATTTGCATTTAATTTCCCAGAATCCCTTGCTGCAGTGGAAGCACTGCATGCGAAGAGATAATGGAGACAGGCGGGGCTGCAGACGTGTCTGAGACATGTGACGGTGCTCACACGTCGGTTTTTTTAATTTGCTCTACTGCTGGATGTCACTTTCACTTTGTATACCTCGTTAACATTGTGAAATAATCATTCCTACCTCCAACCAGCACACTTTGGGGTATTTGCTTGACTCTGAGGGCCTTCTTTTAGTGACCCCCAAAAAAATGAGTATATAAGAACTATTTTGTTGCCACGCAAAAGGTTATAACACCTGGGCAAACAAACGAAGGGAAAAAAACTCTATTCTCCATCTGTCTGGATCTCCAAAATAGATGTGGGATAAAAGCAGAAGTAGCACATCGGGTAACATGCTAGATGTGGTATTTTATCTTTTCTTATTGGGGAGATCCCCGCGGTTTGCTTTCTTGCCGTCTATCGTGGCCTCCTTCCATCAACGGACAAAGGAAACCTTTTCGACGCAGTATGTGGTCAGATTGTAACGCTCTTCAAAGTTAGGGGATATCAGAAATATTGACCCACAGGTATTGTCTTTCCCTGCACCCGTGGTCCTCATTATGTGGGCAGCTCTGACCGCGCAGAAAGAAATACCACACTTTCAAAGCCCGGGAAACAGTACGGATTTATTAGATGGCAAATCGTTCCCTTTTTTATTTTATTCCAGCACAGATTTCTAAGGAGAAGGAAATGCTTTGATGTGTGTATTTCTCTCTCTCCCTTCACTGTTGTCCGTGTTTATGAATCAAAACCCTCCTTGAAAATGTCAGCTAAGAATACATTAATTTGCTTCTGTTGTATATTTTCCTATTAAAATACTAGTGTTTTTGTAACAGCCTTTCCATCTGCAAAACTGGCATGAAAAAAACTAAACCGACACCCATTAAAAATATATATATATTCATTCTCATGATCTTCAGCGCGTGTCCCCCCGCTGCCGGATGAAACCTCCCCAATGATCTCCCTGGTACTGTGGTTACAGCCTCTCTTCTCCACATTTTTCCAACACATTTTCACATCTCATCCGCCCATCTTACTTTCGGTCGTCTTGGTCTTTTAATTTCCCTTGGAATCCAGTAGAGTGCCATCTTTGTCGAACGATGGTCATGTCTTCTTGAGATATGTCCGGCCCGCCGCCATTTTAATTTCTTGACCCTTGTCACTGACTTTTGTTTGGTTTCAAACCCATTTATTATTTTTCCGTGTCTTTAGGTAATACCCAGCATACATCTCTCCATACGTCTTTGCGTAATACCCAGCATGCATCTCTCCATACTTATTTGGGTAATACCCAGCATGCATCTTTCCATACTTCTTTGAGTTGTCTGAAACTTCTGAATTCTCTTCGCATTTAAGGGTCCAAGTTCGTCGTCGTCGTCGTCGTCGTCATCATCATCCCTCCAATTAAGGGGGCATCAAAATACCTTACAGTCAGTTTTAGACAACTACAATTAAATACAATTATTTTGTTACACAACAGACACGAAAGCCAGAGTTATAATAGTATATGGTTTGCATTAAATGAACAGAGGTTATACACACTCAGTTGAAAAATAATTCAGTCAGAGATATGATTATGGGCATAAGTAACATTTACAGACAGAATTAAAATGGTGTTAGAAGATGTAGGACAGACCTGCACTGTGTTAGAATAGGTAGGATAGGTCTGCAATGTGTTAGGGGAGGTAGGATAGACTTGCAATGTGTTAGGAGAGGTAGGATAGGCCTGCAATGTGTTAGGAGAGGTAGGATAGACTTGCAATGTGTTAGAAGAGGTAGGATAGACCTGCAATGTGTTAGAAGAGGTAGGATAGGCCTGCAATGTGTTAGGAGAGGTAGGATAGGCCTGCAATGTGTTAGAAGAGGTAGGATAGGCCTGCAGTGTGTTAGAAGATGTAGCATAGGTCTGCAATGTGTTAGAAGAGGTAGGATAGACCTGCAATGTGTTAGAAGAGGTAGGGTAACCCTGCAATGTGTTAGAAGAGGTAGGATAGGCCTGCAATGTGTTAGAAGATGTAGAATAGGCCTTCAATGTGTTAGAAGAGGTAGGATAGTCCTCCAATGTGTTAGAAGATGTAGGGTAACCCTGCAATGTGTTAGAAAAGGTAGGATAGGCCTGCAATGTGTTAGAAGAGGTAGGGTAACCCTGCAATGTGTTAGAAGAGGTAGGATAGTCCTCCAATGTGTTAGAAGAGGTAGGGTAACCCTGCAGTGTGTTAGAAGAGGTAGGATAGGCCCGCACTGTGCTAGAAAAAAGCCCTGACTCAAGGAGTTTACAATCTATAGGCCGGGTAAGTTGACATTGAGTACAGGGGATGAGAGGGTTGGTGAGTATCAGATGGAATAGAACAGCTGTAACATTACCAACCTGCAGTGAATGGTGACACCCGTTGGCTTCCCTTCAGCTGCCGCCTTTGGGGCGATTCAGGTGTTATGTCCCAGAGACAATTTGTGGAATTAGCAGGTAACACACAGTACCACAGATCAGACATTCAGGGGGGAGGGGCTGATGGACTCCAGGGGGTCTGAAGTGGCTCTTGTCACCATGCTGTTAACCCCTTCCACGCTGGCTCAGTGGACAGGGGCAGTGAAAGCATATTTGGGAGCCTCCCTTAGAGACAAGAATCCATCCGCGAGCGCGGGCAGAATACACCGGTTAAAAACTTTCCTCTTGAGGCACATTGGATGATTTCCTTGAATGGTTGTCTTGTTCCTTCCAAATGGGCTCCATCCCATCTTCATTCCCTCAAAAACGATGTCTGCCTTGGCGGCAAGTATCAATGGATGGGAGCCTTTTGAATGAAATAAATTGAAGAATAAACATGGGATGAAGTACATTTGGAAGAAACACAATTTTTAAAGGCAGTGGTGTGCAAACTGGGGGAGATTTTTCAGGGGGGGGGGGGTGCGGCGGTTGCAGAGGTCCCGCTCTCTTCCCCAAACCATTTAAATGAAATGCCGGGGGATCGCGTGAGGCCTCTGCAACTTCACTTACCTTGTGTCCGGCGACGCGCCACCATGGCAACATGACATCACGTCACCCCGTGGCTTCATTTGATGCCAGAGACATGGTAAGGAGGGGGCACGAGCAGGGGGGAGTGCAGACAGGGGGGAAAGTTTGCGCGTCCCTGTTTTAAGGGAATCTTCCACAATGCCTCAAAAAGAAAGTGTTTCCTGCCTGAGCTGATGCATGGATCTAAAGCCCTCTCCCGCCTTAAACCTTTCTCACCGACTGCCCCAAACCTCTGGAATTCCCTTCCCCTCAATACCATCTTAAAACACACCTCCTTCTCGAAGCATATGAGTAGCTCCGTGGCTGATACTTTACACCTCATACATCGACCTTGGCCGCTTGCAGACGCACTTACCAGAACATCATCCTACTGTCTCTGTACGTTCTTCCTACCTACCAATTCGATTGTAAGCTCCTCGGGGCAGGGACTCCTTTTCCTAAATGTCACTTTTATGTCTGAAGCACTTCTCCCCTTAATGTGTTATTTATATTATTTCTTATTTATATAATTGTCACGTGTGTTACTGCTGTGAAGCGCTATGTACATTACTGGCGCTATACAAATAAAGATAAACATACATACATCTGAAACTTGGACCCTAAATGTGAAGATAAATCAGAGGCCTCCGACCACTCAAAGAAGTATGGAGAGACGAGAAAAAAGATCGAATGGGTTCGGAATCAAACAAAATTCAGCGGTATTATCTCAGGGGTAAAGAAATGAAACCGGCTTGGGGCCGGACTATCACAAGGAGAAATGGTCATCGTTGGACAAAGGTAGCACTCGACTGGACTCCAAGTGATATCAAAATACCCAAGACGACGACCCGAAGTAAGATGAGAAGATGGGATGAGACAATGTGTGGGAGCAGCGTGGAGAAGAGAGGCTGTAACCGCAGGACCTGGGAGATCACTGGGGAGGCCTCATCCAGCAGTGGGAGAGACATGGGCTGAAGATGGTGAAAATTATATACACCCTGAAATATATCACTGTAAAAACAACAAGGAGCTGTATGTACTTTAAATCTCCCTTGAACGTATCTGTACCATGTGACCATGAACCACAAGACTAAGAAATTGCCAGCAGTATGTGGCTACAAATACTGTAAGTCCAATGTCAGCGGTTAATTATGTTAATAGTTTGGGAAAACACGCAGAAGAAAGGAGAACACTTGAATATTTAAAAAAAAAAATCCACGTCTTTGACCTCCTGTACGCTTAAGTATATGGCTTAAATGGAAACATTTGATCATTTCCAAAGGGAATATTATTCCAGTGTAAGAGTAATGGGAGCGGTTTAATCTTATCCCTGCAAACAAATCAGCTTAAGCGTAATGAAATCTTATTTCAGCAAATTAATGCACAAAGGAGTGAGTTCACTGTACATAGTCTTGTACTGTATATTGTTTAGAGAGTATTGACTTTCAAATTAGCCTGCTTTTCAAACAGGGCACGTCAAAAAAACATAGTTAAAATGCAAATGCGGAGTAAATGGCTCTATAATAAATGCCTCATTCAACATTTATTCTCTCTCAAATCATCTTTTTAAAGCCCTTTCATGCTAACGTCTGGAAGATGTGACATTAGGAAGATTGCTTTGACATGGTAAAAGGGCTCCAGGATTAACAAAAAGAGAAAGAACACGATAAGGCATTCAAAAGACCCATTTCAGAGGAATTATGGCTTGCTTTGAAACTTGTCCAAGGTTACAGTGTGTTTAAACTTGTTGGCATACATGTAAATGAGGAGCTAGGAAATTTGCTCTGATTAGAATGGGAGCTTCGGGCTAACGTTGAAAGTCCGTGAGAAACAGCCTGCTCTCCAGCTGACACGATTTGGCTCGTAGATGTAGGTTCCACTGTGGTCCCTCTACTGGCGCTGGGTGGAAGAGCGTCCGGGGAATTCCTTTGGGAGGCCCCTACCCCAGGGGTGTTCAACTCCAGTCTTCAAGACCCCCCCGCCCTACAGGTCAGGTTTTAAGGATAACCCGGCTTCAGCACAGGTGACTGATTGAGCCACCTGTGTTGAAGCGGGCACTGATTAAGCCTTGTGTGCTGAAGCAGGGACTGATTGAGCCACCTGTGATGAAACAGGAACTGATTGAGCCACCTGTGCTGAAGCAGAGTTATCTTTAAAACCTGACCTGTTGAGGGGTCTTGAGGACTGGAGTTGAGCCCCCCTGTGCTAAGCCACAAGAGACAAGACCCCTTATAGCACCATAAGACCCCCTCATGGCCCATCCACTTCTTCATAAATATGGCCCCATGTGTCAACTTGGTCAGTCCCTGTTTCAACACAAGTCCTGCTTCAGCACAGGTGGCTCAATCAGTGGCTCAGTCTTTGACTTCAGTCAAAAGCAGTCCCTGCTTCAGCACAGTCTTTGACTGAGCCACTGATTGATCCAACTGTGCTGAAGCAGGGATATACTGAAAACCTGACCTGTTGGTGGCCCTTGAGGACTGGAGTTGGCCTCACCTGCTATAACCTATTAGACATTTCACTATCTCAATTTAGCCCTAGATTTAGCTCTCTAAAAAGCGTCTAATATTTTTTTTGCAATGTAACGTAATGAAAACGTTCCATCCCCCCCCGCTTCCCCCCTCTCCTCTCCCCCCGCTTCCCCCCCTCCTCCCCCCCCCCCTTCCCCCCTCCCTCCCCCCCCCCCCCTCCCCCACCACCGCCTGTTGCAAATTGTGGATCATTTATTTGCTCTTGTTTTAAGTTTTCCAACTTACACTTTTCCTATTATCAGTAAAAAGGAAATTCTATCATTCCGCTGCACCGCTGGTAATTGCTGTAATTAGCTGCTAAATATATCTCATTTGCATTTAATGACGCTCGCAAAATGGGCCCTTAACTATCAAAGGCTTTTGTGTTATGATTTGGCTCCCAGTGAGCGCTGGAACAGTTTCAAAGAGCGCGCAGGACACTTAGCATCGCTGATTAGCACATTAAAATGCATGGTCCATTAACGTGCAACTAACGATGCCCCACTGCAGGGGGCTCAACTCCACTCCTCAAGCCCCTCCAACAGGTCAGGTTTTCATGATATCCCTGGTTACCATAGGTGGCTCAATCAGTCCCTGCTTCAGCACCGTTGGCTCAATCAGTCCCTGAGTCAGCACAGGTGGCTGAATCAGTCCCTGCTTCAGCACAGGTGGCTCAATCAGCCCCTGCTTTAGCACAGGTGGCGCAATCAGTCGCTGCTTCAGCACAGGTGGCTCAATCTTCGACTGAGCCACTGATTGAGCCATCTGTGCTGAAGCAGAGATATCCTGAAAACCTGACCTGTTGGTGGCCCTTGAGGACTGGGGTTGGCCGCCCCTCAGTGAACACATGTACCTACTTAACATTACCCAGCAGCTGTGGGGAAACACTGTGCAGTAGCCAGGACCGACATGCTGAATAAGGAGGACAAATCCGGGGGCGCCTGAACGGCGAGCCCAAGTTCGCAAACCGTGTAAAATTAGCCAAAGAAAAATGTGTCCTGTCATACGTTCAGCTCCAGTCCTCCCCAGCAGGTCAGGTTTTCAGGATACCCCTGCTTCAGCACGGGTGCTGGATATCTTCGGTTACCACACTGTTGTAATAAAGTCTTACACAAGACCTTTTAGCATAATAAACTGTTTATCTGCAGGTTGCATGAGCACAACGTCTCGGGAATCTCGCTTCCTCGGTGCAATATTGACATAAATCTGTGACTACACTTATATTCCCTTGTTCCTGTCTCTGTCTCACCACATAAGTGTATTAAAACACAAACAAGCTCCAAGCAAGAGGACCTTCCTTGGGAAGGATATATAAAAGAAAAGAAAGAACCAGCGCTCAAGGACAATATTACATTAAAGTGCAAACTGTGAAATCAATAATCCTAGATATATATATATGGGACTAATTGACTTTCTCTTATGTAGGTACATTTGTATGTGTAGTTGGTAACACATTAACAGATTGGCACATAAGCACATTGGCACATGATTAAACACGTTTATTACCAGCTGTATCCGATTTGTATACATTCTAATATATAACAGCTTTCAGTAGATCACTGGATCAAGATTTATCAACAGTAGCTCATGTTTGAAGAGAGCATATTAAGCATATAAATAGCCATCTAACCCAGATCTTAATATTTTATGTATAGGCTTTAACAGGTCTACTTGTAACTATATAACTATTGCAAAAGAGTGATTATCTATAAATGACGCTTAGTTATAATTAGGTGTTACCTTAAAATAAGATAAACATATTGAATTAGATGCTAAAGCAAATACACATAAGTGCTTATAGCGATATAAAATATCCGTGTATGTGATATTAGTGCTCCTGATGAAAACTTGAAACGCGTTGAGTGTGCCCTCGAAGCAGGCAGTGCGACTTGTGTATCAAGATAACCCACCTCCGGTTGAACATCCGGGTATCCAGTCCCAGAAGCGGGGAGTAAGGGCTGTTATATACTGTGTGCGGCAGTTCGCGTGCGCGTGCGTGCCTGTGCAAAGGCGCGTGCACGTGCCGCACACGTTTTGTGTGTATACTGTGCGTGAGTGAGGTTGTGTGTGTGTGTGTGTATGTATATATATATATATGTAACGGATTTTCTGGCCTGACTGACCCACCCAATCTCACATTGGCCCCCGTGGTCTAACCAGTCCCCATTACATGGTCGTGTCTGGTGGTGCACCTGTTGGCAACAGAACTCCTGAGTCTCCCGCATGATGGTGTTTGGGGATTGCCAACCCAGACAGGAAGCTGAGGTAGTGTGCTTGAGTCCTACCTATATCCAGTGCAGCGCCTCCACCTTATCAGGATCTCTGCGACCGCAGGAAGATGTATCTGATGAGGAACTCCTCTGTGGTGCCTCCTCCTGTTCAAGAACTTCACACCCACACAGCAAGGATTTGTTGAACTTGAGCATCTTTATTGTAGTTGCGGTATGGGCTAGCTGCCCCTCGCAGTGATGGACTCAGCCGCACATCTCGGCGTGTGATCCCTTCAAAGGTACACCCTCCCAATGGAGTGGGATCCCCTCTCCCCTCAGGGAGATCACCCCTGTGCCAGGTCCCTGGACACAGTATGGCGTTGATAGCTTGATGCTGATTGATATAGAATGGGGCCACTTGTTACAGCACCAGCGCCCTCTTTCCCCCAGGTCTCAACGCAGACCTGCTCCTTACTCCAACAACACTAGCTTTGAGCAGTGCTGTGCCTTATATCACTCAGGAGGCAGGCACATCTCTGATGTCACTAATGGTGGACTCAGAGTATGTAACCACTCCCATCCACACATAGGGCACCTCACCAGGGTGTGAGGGCAAACCTCCATGATTACTGCTGGCATCCCTATAACTTACCAGGCCTTACTGCCAGCAGGAGAGGAAAATGCAGTCCATTTTACGGCATGGCTACATTCTCCCCCTGGTGAATCCCAACGTACCGTTTGGGACCTAAATTTATGTACCTTCTTCGGGAAGCACTGAAAAATGGAATACATAATTAGTTACAACATTTGAATCCGCAGTAAAGAGTATCGCACAAAGCACGCCCTGACCAGCAGGCACTAACTCGCGCAACAGCTGCCCTGTGCTTCCTAATAATAGTGACGTGGGTCGGGCTTCTTAATTTCCCGGCCCCCCATATCCAGGACCATGATGCTGTACTCACGCGGTAGCCCACTTTCTGGTCTTTATATGACCTTGTGCTTATAGATGCTCCGCCCTATACTCCATACCTGCATGAGCTGCGCAATTCTCTCCTCGGCCTTGTGCCCAGTAAGGCCCCACCCTTGTTCACCATATAGTGTTCGATCATCTCCCTCAGCCACCCATCTTGGGATGGGTCCCCAAGCGGGACCTCTTC